>NC_025697.1:18211099-18253302 GCF_000633955.1 Camelina sativa
GAAACTAACCCTTTTTCTCAGTTTCAGTGGCGATGTATATAAATAAAGAGCTTCGGGCTTACCCTATAATTTATTGGGCCTGAATATAGCCTGTTTATGTTTTATCAATTAGCCCATTGGACTAAGATACATTAGCCCATATAATTCAGATACATTGGCTCAAAAAGTATGATTTAAAGATGTATGTACCGTACGCATCTTCTCTCCTTGACACATGACACATGTACTATGATCTCTTTTGTGTCTGAGACATGTACCCTACACGGCTACCCAACCATATGTCATATGATAATGATTTCAAGAGAAACAAAGTGTTTTTTTTTTCTTTTTGTTTTTGATTTTCAAATGAATTATTAGGCGTTGGTTGGTTGAAACTAAAATTTGACAATGATAATATCATCATATGAAAACATCTTTATTCTAAATCAGTCACTAAATTTCACATCAGTTTTCTATCACATGACCTATCAAACGTCAACTATAATTTAGACATGTGATGTCCAAATGTCAATAATTAGAGTGAAGGTGAATGATATATCATGGTTTTTTGTAGTTTTTAATCATCGTATAAGTGTGTTTTTTTGAGTATTTTGATTTGTTTTCTAGGTTATTTTTGAATTTTTATAGGTTTAGGTACTCATTGGCACGGATGGAACACAAAGGAGCTAAAAAAGATGATTTGGAGCATAATCAAAGCATTAAGGCTGATCAACGAAGGTGGGAGTCGAGTTCAAAAGTAAGCATCGACCGATGCAACCCAAAGCATCGATCGAGGTAGTCCCTAAAAGCCGAATCAGAAGTTTTCTCCACAAGCTTTAGAAGATTTACAAAATTTGCCCAAGTTTCCTTTATTTGCAATTACGCCCAAGACGTATTTTAGAGTATTTATAGGATTTTAGTGGTCATTGTTTAGACCTAAGTTATTTTCTAGCAATTTTTCTGCCAACTTTTGAGATAGAGACCTTAAGAGCTTTTTGAGAGAGACAAGGCAAGACCCTGTTGAGAGAAGCTTTATAAACTCTTTGTGTTCTCTTTTGGTTTATTATATGATATCTATTGTATTCATGGTTTTTGTTTCAACAATCATGTCTGAGTAGATCTCTAGTTAGGTTCAAGGTTTTCATAGGGTTTTTATGATCTATTAGATCTGCTGATTTATTAGGATTCTTATTCTTCTGTGATCTTCATCTTAGGTTGTTCTTCATATTAATTCTTGATTGATCACCTAGAATTAATACTTAGGAAAATAAATTGATATGAGAGTATAATTGATTTTCCTAATTAAACCTTTTGATGAGAAATTACTTCTTGCAAAGAGATTTGATTTAGTAATTTTGTGAACAATTTAAACATGATTTTTTTTTTCGTCAAAAAGGAAATTATATAGATGATAAAATGTAATCGTTACAAAGAGTTTCTGTTAACCAAACAGGAGGATGGAAACAAGCAGAATAAAAAGGATCCGTACTACATCCAAATTTTGCTAATACATGAGCTGTTTTATTACAATTTCTTGGAATGTAAGAAAATTGGATATTCTCAAAGAACTGAGACCAGTGTAAAATATCTTGATAAACACCATCAATTGAAGCAAGGTATATTGATTTATGCAGCATCTTAATAAGTATCTCGCAATCCCCTTCGAAAGTAACTTGTCTTATTCCCCGTATCCACGTTTGCTGCATCGCATGTAGTAAAGCTTTCCCTTCAGCTTCCAAAGGTGATGATGCAAATCTCATGTTTGCAGCACCCCAACCATTGGAGATTCCTCTGTAATCACGTAAAATCCACCCACCTCGTGTCTCGTAAGTTAAGGGATCAAAACTTGCATCGAAATTGCACTTAAGCATAGGTTGAGGAGGCCTGGTCCAATGTGTTGGTTTTGAAATCAAAGGAGGGTCACGAGGGTGTAGAACACATCGACACCATTCTCGAACATCCCCTCGAGCTCGCCATACAATATGGATTGGGTCTTCTGAATTTCCTTCGAAAACGAAATTATTCCTTGTCTTCCATATATGCCAAAGGATCCAAAAAGGTAGTAATTTCGTTTCTAACGGAACCTTATTATCATTTTGCAGTGCAAAAACAGTTTCTAAGAATAATTCACAAGTGATAGAAGGCAAATACAGAGCATGTAGCGGAATATTTGCTAATTCCCAAATGGATTCAGCATAGGGACATAAAAATAGGATGTGATCAATTGTCTCATCATTTCGTAAACACCTCGAACATATAGGATCTATATTCATTCCCCTAGATATTAGACGTGTGGTTATGGGCAGTGATCTTGAGATCAATCTCCATAAAAAGTGTTTTACCTTTGGTAAGATGTTTAATTTCCAAATTTTCCTTTTTAACAGTACTGATCCGTGAGGTTTTGGTGGCAAATCACAGGGGTTTTCTTTTTAAACATGATTTTAAAGCTGACTTTTAACCTAGAATTTTGCAAAGAGATTTGGATTTTCTGGTTTTAAATTTAGATAATATTTGCAGTGAGAACTGATTTATTTTACAATTGTGTTTAGAGTTCTAGATCTAATTTTTAATTGAGAATCCTAATTTATTAATTGATTTAATATTTCATAAATTCCTGAAAATTTCTCTGGACTTAGCGTTTTTAATTCATGAATTTACAACACATTCTAATTCTGTTTTTGCATTGTTTTTAAATTAATATTCTGATTTAGCATAATTAAAAGATTAAAAAGTCTATTGTGTGATCTAGAGTCTTTGTGGATTCGACCCCTAGAATATTACAACTGTAAGGATGTTAGTACCATTAGGGTATTACAATTTGAGCATATCAAATTTTGGCGCCGTTGACAGAGACTCTTTTGATTCACCATTAGATTAAAGTCTTTGATTTTGTCTAGATTTTTATTTTTCTGTTTTACTCACACGCTTTTATTTTTTTTCTCTTGTGTGTTTCAGATATATGCCTAAGCCCAATAGTAGGAAAAATCAAACAGGTCCTACCTTGAATCTTACAAACCAAGAGTTAGGAAAATTAGAGCGTGACAACAAGAAAGCAGCCAAGTCAGCAAAGATGGTCAACCCAATTATATTGAGACCAGATGAGGCTGGAATTTTGAGGGATCAAGAGGGTCATGTGCGCAACGAACAAGGCCAAAAACTGGATGCTGAAGGACGGGTTATTCAGGAAGAACTCGTCGAGGTGGATGAGAATGCAGGTTGCATCGACCGACGCAATGATGGAATCGATTGACGTAACCAAGAACGCATCGATCGACGCAACCTTGGCATCGATCGACGCAATGCCAGAAATGGTGCAAATGGTGCAGATTTGGATGGTAATGACCAGCATATTCTTCAGGGTAGACGAGACAACAATGGAGAACTTGTCAAGACTCTTGCGGACTTTAACAGACCAAATTTATTCTATGAGAACCGCTCCGCAATTGTCCCTCCTCCATTCCCAAGGAATGATTTTGAGCTGAAGCCTGCCTATTTTGCTCTTGGTGGACAAAAACCATTCCAGAACCTGCCACATGAGAAGACTCTAGACCATATTGAACACTTGAGGATATAGTCACAAGCATCAAAGCTAATGGAGTCATAGAGGACTATCTCTACTGCAAGCTCTTCCCTTACTCTCTTGCTGGGGAAGCTTCTCATTGGCTAAGGCAACTTAAGCCAGGATCTCTGAAGACCTGGAATGACATCAAAGTGGCATTCTTGAACTATTTCTATGATGATGCGATGTCTGATGAGCTGAGGATTAAGCTCTCCACCTTTAGACAAAGACCTGCTGAATCTTACAAAGCTGCTTGGGTGAGGTTCAAAGCATTCCAAAGAGACGGTCTGCATCATGGGTTCTTAGAGGTGCAGTTGATTAATATCTTCTTCAGTGGTATTGATTGGAGGTATCAAATGGCTTTGGATGCTGCTAGTGATGGGAACTTCAAGACAAGGTATCCAGATGAAGCTGACAGTTGATTGAAAGGCTAACATCAAGCAATAGTACCAAGAATGCAGACTTAGAACGGAAAAGAGCACATGAAGGGTATGATTCAAATCAGTTTGCTACAGTGAATGCCAAGTTGGATACAATGCATAACCTTCTTGTTGGGATGAAATCAGTCCATTTTGCTGAGGATGTTGAGGTTTTTGAGCCATAGCCACATAATGTAGAAGAAGATGTCAACTTTGTGTATGGGAATCAAGGCCAAAAGTTTGGAAATCAGTAAGGCAACAGGTCTTTCAGTGGAAACAACCAGCACAATAACTATCAGTCTAGTTCTACAGGCTACATTCCTAAGCAAGATTATCAGAAGCAGCAACAGAGCAGTGGTTACACCAGGACCTATGGCAACTCCTCTTACCAATCTCCTCCTCCTAAGATAACTGAAAGTAGGATGGAGGCAATGCTTGAGCAGATCCTTCAAGGGCAGGAACAATTGACAGTAACATTTAATGGGAAGATTGACAATGTCTATACTGAGCTTACTGGAAAATTTGATTCATTGAATGTTCAAATTAAGAAGCTGGAGAGCCAAGTTGCACAAATCGCTGGAGCTGTGAAAAGGCAAGAAGGATTCTTACCAGGAAGAACTGAATCCAATCCTAAGCACTCCTGCAATGTTGTGACCTTAAGGAATGGTAAGCAATTACAGTATTAAGCTGAGAAGAAGTAGAGAGCAAAAGAACTGCAGGAACTGATCGATGAGGATGATGAGCTTGACGATCCGGAACAGGCATCGACCGATGCATCTGCAAAGCATCGATCGATGCAACCCTCAGTGTTCGAAGAAGATTTGAATTTGCAAGAGAGAATCGACCGACGCAACCTAAGCATCGACCGATGCAATCTGCAGACTGAGACAGAAGTTTCGAAAGCTCCGATTCAGTTGCTGAAAGGGTATAAAAGCCTACAGTTCCTTTTCCCAAGAACCCAAGGAAGTCTAAACGGGAGCTTGATGATGCTAAGTGTAAGGCTATGATGGATAAGCTTATTGTTGAGTTGCCATTGATTGATGCAGTTAGGACTTCTCCAATGCTTAGGAGATATGTCAAGAGGATGGTAACCAAGGATTTGAATGCTGAGCAAGGAATAATGATGATTTCAGCCCAAGTTAGTGCCATCATTCAGAACAAGATCCCAGAAAAGCTACCTGATCTAGGTACTTTTGTTCTTGACTTTACAATATTTAGTGAAAGGTTTGCTAGATCTTTGTGTGATCTTGGTTCTAGTGTCAATTTAATGCCTAGATCAGTAGCACTCAGCCTTGGGATGACAAATTTCCAACCCACCAAGATTACTCTTATACTTGCTGACCGATCAGTTCGCATTCCTGATGGTATTCTTGAAGATGTTCCAATTAAGATTGGTAACTGTTTGATACCTATTGATTTTGTGGTCTTGAAGTATGAAGAGGAGCCTAAGGATCCTTTAATCTTGGGAAGATCATTCTTAGCTACTGCTGGGGCTATTATTGATGTCAAGAGAGGACAAATTGGTCTTAATGTTGGAGATTTGCAGATGCGCTTTGACATGGATAAGCTGGTTAAGAGGCCAACAATAGATGGTCAGACTTTTTATGTGGATACATTGTCTAATCTTGCTGATGAGGTTTTCAAGGAGCTGCATCCTGAGAGAATCCTCTAGAGAGAGAGCATTGGTTGCTTCTACTGAAGAAGCTGAGCATTTAGATGACATTGCTGCTGGGTATGTCAAGCTACTTGATGCTAATGAACAAGTGAAGAAGCTGGTGCTCAAGAGGAATTGGTTGGTACTTCTTCACAAGCTAAGAAATTATCAGATTGGAGCCTTGAGAAAGCTCCAAAGCTTGATCTCAAGCCACTTCCTACGGGGCTAAGGTATGCATTTCTAGGTGAAAATTCTTCTTATCCTGTTATTGTTAATGCTTCCTTAAACAACGCACAACTCACTTTACTGCTAAGCAAGCTGCGCAAGTTTCACAAGGCTCTTGGCTATTCTCTTGATGATATTGCAGGGATTTCTCCAGACTTGTGCATGCATAGGATTCATCTTGAGGAAGGAGCTAAGACATCTATTGAGCATCACAGGAGGCTAAATCCAAATTTGCAAGATGTTGTCAAGAAAGAGAACATGAAATTGCTGAATGCCGGATTATCTACCCAATTTCTGATAGCAAATGGGTTAGTCCAGTTCATATTGTTCCTAAGAAGGGTGGGGTTACAGTGGTGAAGAATGACAAGAATGAGCTGATTCTGACACCGACAATCACCGGACACCGGATGTGCATAGATTACAGAAAGCTGAATGTCGCGACACGGAAAGATCACTTCTCGCTACCCTTCATTGATCAGATGCTTGAGAGGTTAGCTAACTATCCATACTACTGCTTTTTGGATGGTTACTCCGGGTTTTTCCAGATTCTGATTCACCTCGATGACCAGGAGAAGACGACTTTCACTTGTCCATATGGTACTTTTGCATACCGCAGAATGCCTTTTGGTCTTTGTAATACTCCTGCGACATTTCAGAGATGTATGATGTCCATCTTTACAGACATGATTGAAGATTACATGGAGATTTTCATGGATGATTTTTCTGTTTATGGGTCTTCATTCAAGAGCTGTTTGGATAATCTCTGCAAAGTATTAGCAAGATGTGAAGAGAAGCACTTAGTTCTTAATTGGGAGAAGTGCCATTTTATGGTTAGAGATGGTATAGTGCTTAGTCACAGGGTTTTAGAAGCTGGTATTGAAGTTGACCGCGCTAAGATATAAATGATGACATGTCTTCAACCACCAGATAGTGTGAAGTTGGTAAAAAGTTTTCTTGGACATGCAGGGTTCTACAGACGCTTCATCAAGGATTTCAGTAAGATAGCTAGACTACTTTCAACTCTATTATGCAAGGATGTCAAGTTTGAGTTCACTGATGAATGTCGTTTAGCTTTTGAACGGATTAAGCAAGAGTAAGTGAGTGCTCCAATTGTTCAACCACCAAATTGGGATTTGCCTTTTGAGGTAATGTGTGATGCCATTGATTTTGCAGTAGGAGCAGTGTTAGGACAGAGGAAGGATAAGAAACTTCATGTTATTTACTATGCTAGTAGAACACTTGATGCTGCTCAAAGGAATTATGCAACAACAGAGAAGGAGCTGCTAGCAGTAGTGTTTGCTTTCGAGAAGTTTCGTTCTTACTTGGTTGGATCAAAGGTAATAGTTCATACAGATCATGCTGCACTGAAGTTCTTGATGCAGAAAAAGGATGCCAAGCCAAGGCTACTAAGATGGATTCTTCTTCTTCAAGAATTTGACATTGAGGTTAAGGATAAGAAAGGAATTGAAAACGGAGTAGCTGATCATTTATCAAGGATAAAGATTGAAGATAATGTTCCAATTCATGATTCACTACCAGAGGAGAATGTCTACTTTGTTGATATTGGCTCTCAAGCTGCATTGCTGCAGTCTCAGGAAATTTTGCAGAGTCGTGGCAATGCATCGATCGACTCATCTGGAGTATCGATCGATGCTGAATCTCGATACGAACAGGACTTGGCGATTGCATCGACCGATACATCATTAAGCATCGATCAACGCTTGGTTAAGGAATTGTCGAGTTACGAGTTTGACGCTGACGTAGCTGCTGTCACTACTTCTGATCAACCGTGGTATGTTGATATCGCGAATTACCTTGCTGCAGAGGTGAAACCAGAGAAGTTTACAGGGTATGCTAAGAAGAAATTTTTAAGAGAGCTTATGATATTATTGGGATGAGCCATACTTGTATAAGCATTGTTCGGATGGGATTTACAGAAGATGTCTAGCAGAGACTGAGGTTGCCGATGTCTTGTTTCATTGCCATGGATCAGATTATGCCGGACACTTTGCTACCTTCAAGACAGTGTCTAAGATTCTTCAAGCAGGGTTCTGGTGGCCAACAATGTTTAAGGATGCTCATGAGTTTGTATCTCGATGTGATGCTTGTCAGAGAAGAGGGCAGATTAGTAAGAGACATGAGATGCCACAAAATTTCATCCTTGAGGTTGAAGTTTTTGATTGCTGGGGCATTGATTTTATGGGACCATTCCCTTCTTCTTACAAGAACAAGTACATTCTTGTAGCTGTTGACTATGTCTCCAAGTGGGTGGAAGCTATTGCAAATCCCAAGAATGATTCTGTTGTGGTTCTTAAACTGTTTAAGACCATCATCTTTCCAAGGTTTGGAGTGCCTCAGATTGTTATCAGTGATGGAGGTAAGCACTTTATTAATAAAGTGTTTGATAAGTTGTTGAAGAAGTATGGAGTTCAACACAGAGTAGCTACTTCATATCATCCTCAGACTAGTGGTCAAGATGAGGTTTCTAACCGCCAAATCAAAGAAATCCTTGAGAAGACAGTGGGAGTTACAAGAAAGGATTGGGCTGCCAAATTAGATGATGTACTTTGGGCATATCAGACTGCATATAAGACACCACTTGGCACTACTCCTTTTCATCTGCTTTATGGGAAAGCATGTCATCTTCCAGTGGAGTTAGAGCACAAAGAAGTCTGGACTGTTAAATTGCTGAATTTTGATGCCAAGACAGCTTCAGAGAGAAGGTTGGTTCAGCTGAATGAGTTGGATGAGTTTAGACCTCATGCCTTTGAGAACTCTAAGCTATACAAGTAGAGAACCAAGGCTTATCATGATAAGAAGATCATCTCCAGAAATTTTGAGCATAATGATGAGGTACTTCTGTACAATTCTCGCTTGAAGCTGTTTCCAGGTAAGCTTCGTTCTCGCTGGTCCGGACCATTCACTAACCTAGAAGTCCGCCCCTATGGAGCTATTGTGCTGCTTAACTCCAAGGGAGAGAAGTTTACTATCAATGGACAGAGGGTGAAACACTATTGGGCTAATGCCGGGATACCAGACGGACACATTGTGCGTTTGGTTGATGCACCTTCTGCCTAATCCGCTGCCAAGTCAAGCTAATGACTTAAAACAAGCGCTGAGTGGGAGGCAACCCACTGGTAGGATTTAATTAATTTTATTTTTAGGATTTACTAACATACTGATTTTTAGTTTTGAGTTTAAGTGATGCAGAAATCGTAACAAAAAAAAAAAGGAAGTGATTTGTATCGACCGACACATATGGTGCATCGGTCGATGCCTTATTAATGGATCCGAGATTAAACGGGCTGGTGGGTTTGAAAGAATTGGAGTTTTGTTGGGCCGGGCCAAAACCCAGTTGCCTCCGTCCAGCATCGACCCAAGAGTATGCATCAACTATAATTGTTCAGTTTAGAGAGTTCCCAGAGCCACCAGAGCCTTCTGCTGCTATGAGTCAGGGAGATTACCAGGAGTACCAGACCTCCACCATGCGTGCCATCTGGAACGCGATTGCTCGATTGTATCGATGTGGCTGCCTTCGTCCTACTAGCCGTAGATCACGCTCTCCTCCCCTTGGTGGATCGAGCGGTAGTGATGCAGATCTTGCTGATGGTGATGTTGATCCTGAGGATTGATCCTACTTCTGTTTACGGTTTCTTTTATCCTTTTTCTCTTTCACTTTGAGTCATTTTTATTTTTCCTTGAGTCAGTTTGTCATTTGTTTCAGATTGAACTTGTATTGCATTATGAACCATTATCTATCATGTTGCATTTAATGTTGTGTTTCAGTGATTCTTAACAGAGCTGACATCCATGTGAGAAACTCAACTAACGTGCGACTAACAGGATTCAACGTCGGACTCTCGGTTGATTTAGTTGTGCATCGATCGATGCAAGCTCCACATCGGTCGACACAAAGGCTAACAGTTGGTAACACGAATCTGGTTCATCAGTTCACTACTTATTCAATTTGGGTTTTTCTTTCTTAGTCAATCTTAGGCTTAATAACACTGGGGACAATGTTGTTTAAGTCTGGGGGAGGCTAGTTACTAACTAACTACTTTTTCTTTCTTGTGTCAGTTGTGTCTGTCAAAACCATATTTTGAGTCAAATTTTTCAAATTTTTCTTTTTGGAATTATGATCTCTAACTAATGGTTTCTGTTCTTTGGCTAACACTCTTATGAATCTTGATTATGCTTGATCTCAGAACTGAAGTTTGGAAAAGCTATGAGTTGTATCAACAATCCCGAAAGCCCTTATCCAAAGGATGTCTCGTTAAACTAACGTTGTCTCAACTTTTATCAGAATTTTAACCGGACTTAATCTCTTACTTTGGAGTTGGAAATCAGTGGACTAGACTTCTTCTTCTGGCCATACAAGACAGTGCAATTTTTCAAAGTATGTCTCCCCTCTCTCTTCCCTTCAGTATTAAAAAAAGAGATCAGAGAAAAAAAAGAAAAGAGGAAAATAAAAGATGAGATGATTTTGATCATTTTAGAGAGGTAGGTAAATTACCTGTGACCTCATTATTCTATTCTTGAGTTAAATAATCACACAAAGCTTGGAAGCGAGGGGTAGGTAAATTACCGATGACCCCGGTATTAGCTTACATCTTTGATTAGAAAAAAAAAGGGTAGAAATAAATCAACTTCATAGAAGTGAGAAAAGGGAGAGGAAAGGAGATGAATGAAGAATGTCTTGGCCTGAAGAGAGTCCACATGCCACTGATCAATACACCAAAGTAAGAACTCACCTGTATTTGCTTTAATTTATGTAATGAGATGACAATGGTGATACTGGAGATTCCAGAGGATTGTGGGATTTGAGTAAGAAAATTTGATGCTTTTCAATTGACAAAGTATATGAAGTAAGTTCTTGAGAGTCAAGGCGATGAAGAGTGTGAAGATCAGTTATCTGCAGTTGAGTGAGTTCCTATGTTTTCAAACATCTTTCATAGGTCTAAGTTTCTGTTTTGCTTGAGGGCAAGCAAAGACTAAGTCTGGGGGAGTTGATATATCATGGTTTTTGTGGTTTTTAACCATGGTATAAGTGTGTTTTTTGAGTCTTTTGATTTGTTTTCAAGGTTATTTTTGAATCTTTATAGGTTTAGGTAGTCATTGGCACAGATGAAACACAAAGGAGCTAGATTTGGAGCATAATCAAATCATTAAGGCTGATCAACGAAAGTGGGAGTCGAGTTCAAGAGTATGCATCGACCGATGCAACCCAAAGCATCGATCGATGCAGTCCCTAAAAGCCGAATCAGAAGTTTTCTCCACAAGCTTTAGAAGATTTACAAAATTTGCCCAAGTTTCCTTTATTTGCAATTAAGCCCAAGACGTGTTTTAGAGTATTTATAGGATTTTAATGGTCATTGTTTAGACTTAAGTTATTTTCTAGCAATTTTTCTGCCACCATTTGAGAGAGAGACCTTAAGAGCTTTTTGAGAGAGACAAGCCAAGACCCTGTTGAGAGAAGCTTTCTAAACTCTTTGTTTTCTCTTTTGGTTTATTATATGATATCTATTTTATTCACGGTTTTTGTTTTAATAATCATGTCTGAGTAGATCTCTAGTTAGGTTCATGGTTTTCATAGGGTTTTTATGATCTATTAGATCTGCTGATTTATTAAGATTTTTATTCTTCTGTGATCTTCATCTTAGGTTGTTCTTCATATTAATTCTTGATTGATCACCTAGAATTGTTGATCAGCTAGAATTAATACTTAGGAAAAGAAATTGATATCAGAGTATAATTGATTTTCCTGATTAAACCTTTTGATGAGAAAAATTACTTCTTGCAAAGAGATTTGATTTAGTAATTTTGTGAACAATTTAAACCTGATTTTAAAGCTGATTTTTAACCTAGAATTTTGCAAAGAGATTTGAATTTTCTGGTTTTAAATTTAGATAATATTTGCAGTGAGAACTGATTTATTTTACAATTGTGTTTAGAGTTCTAGATCTGATGTTTAATTGATTGAGTCCTAATTTATTAATTGATTTAATATTTATTAAATTCCTGAAAATTTCCCTAGACCTAGCGTTTTTAATTCCTGAATTTACAACACATTCTGATTCTGTTTTTGCATTGTTTTTAAATTATTATTCTGATTTAGCATAATTAAAAGATTAATAAGTCTATTGTGTGATCTCGAGTCTCTGTTGATTCAACCCCTAGAGTATTACAACTGCAAGGCTGTTAGTACCATTAGGGTATTACAATTTGAGCATATCAATGAAGAAAAGGTTTGCTTTTTTTTTTTTTGATAACTCAGGGTATGCCCAGGCTTACGGAGGGGCCGGAGACTAATCCATGGGGGAGGTGCAGCACACAGATAGACCCTCTCTCCGGATATTCAAATGGGCCATAAGCAAAGACCTATATCCATGTGGTCACATAGTAAATGAGTAGCAATTCCGCATTTGGGGAGAATTGATCTCTGACCTGGACCAACAAAACAATTCTTCCGACCAGATGACAACCACTAGCCCACCACCATGTGGTTAAAGGTTTGCTTTTCTACCTTTAATTTGTACATCTTCTCCACTCTCAGTCACAGTTCACATCCGATATTTGCTTATTCTTTTTTTGCTAGACATCTACTTGTGGTAAAATTCTTTAGATTCAATGATTACAATCTCGCCATCAATGAAAGCTTACCTGCGCCATTTTTATCATATATGTATATATTTTCCTTTTTATCATCATTTGTTTTCATGTAAAAACATTGGTTTAGATCGTTATGTACTTGTGCTGAATATCCTAGAAAGGTGGAAAGGGAGACCTTGTTCATATGATCATATCATATCACGTGAGGCTGGAATAATTAGGCAAATGGACGTTATACTTTGCGATCTTGGCATGGTGTCCTAATTCCACAGTGAATTAGAGAAGGCAGGTGTATAAATTTAGTTAGGAATATGATAGTTTTAAAACACAACACAACAATATTGTTTGATACAATAAAATCCAAAGACAACTTTTAACAAAATTTTAATTATTCTAGTAAACACTTTCAAAATTATTATTAGTTTTTAAGTTGTATAACACAATAAAAGTTTATTATCGTAGATCATTTACACCAGCGTTGCTCAACTAGTTGCTTATCTAAGATTTTTTATTAAAATTTAATCTATATACTAAATAAAAGTAGAAGCTATAAGCTTCTTAAGCTGTCCACGTAAGATTTTAAACAACCAATAGGAGTTAGTCATCTCGTTAATTAATATTTTTACTTAAGTTGTTCACATATAAATTAAAAAAACCAATAGGGATTGGACATCTCACTTATTAACATTTTTGAAAATATAGTAGTTTTCTATATTATCAAGTTTTTTGAGAAAAAGGAAAAAGTTAAATCTATTAAAATAAAAGACATATGTACAACGTCCCACATCGGGTAAAAAAGTTTTAGACAATGGTTCAGAACCATTATAAATAAGACTAATGTGCTTTCAACTACGAATGAGCAGGAAAGCTAGATTTATCAAGCGTCCAAATTAAAAAGTTTCATTCGGTTTAGTCAGATGTTTTATTGAGCAAATTAAATAAACACTTTCAAAACGTTTCTAAATATTAAAAATTTTAAATTTTCAAACCCATTACATATAATTGATCATAATTTTCTAAATATTGAAACTTTTAAAAGTTTTTAGTTTTTACAAAATTTTAAAAATGAGCAGAAATATTGATTTACCATGCATCCACATTTAAAAATTTTATTAGGTTTATTGCGGTTCTTTATTTTAGATAATTTAAACAAAATTTTCAACAATTTATATTACATATACAATTGATTTTGGGTTCTTTATTTTAGTAGGAGCTATAAGCTTCAAAGGCGTCCATATAGGATTTTTTACAACGAGTGGAGATTTGACACTTCACGATTTGATATTTTGAAAAATAAAATAATTTCTATATTATTAAGATCTTTTAGAAAAAGGAAAACTTTGATTTATAAAAATAAGAAAAATATGTATAACGTCCCACATTGGCAACAAAAGTCTTAGACAATGGTTCAGAACCATTATAAATAAAATTAATTTGCTGACAATTATGAATGAGTAGAAAATCTTGACTTATCAAGCATCCAAATTTGAAAATTTTATTCAACTTAACCTGATGTTTTATTTGAGCAAATAAAAACATAGTTTCAAAATATTATAGTTTTAAAAAAATTTTAATATATCATAATTTTTAAATTTTTATAATATTATAAATATTGAATGTTTTTGTTGTAAACTAGAGAAATCGAAGGAGGTTTTCTATTGTTCTTATTCTTATTGATTCAATGGAACATTACATATATATAGTCAAGGGCAAAGCCCAATTACATTAGGAAGCATAAACCGACATAGACTAAGGAGGTGGCCGATGGGCCTTATGGTCTTGGACATACATGGGCTGAGTATGGGCCTGTTATGGATATCCACCATCTAGTGTTTTACAACACTCCACCTTGGATGACATAACCGTGCAAATGCTAAGTAGGATCTCTGTAATGCGCTTGGGGGTGCTGCCTCATTAAAACCTTACCAGGGAAACCCATTGGGACAAAACCATAGTGAAGGAAAAATAGTACTACACGCATTACTCCCCCTGTTCCAAACATCCCTAGAAGTCCTTAAGTCTCCGCATTCCAATCTGGTGTGTGAGCTTCTTGAATGTTGACGTCGGTAAAGATTTGGTGAAGAGATCGGCTGAATTGTTGCTAGACTGAACTTGTACCACTTGAACTTCTCCGACCTTTTGTAGTTCATGTGTGAAGAAGAACTTGGGCAGAATATGCTTTGTCCGGTCTCCCTTGATGTATTCTTCCTTAAGCTGTGCGATGCAGGCCTTATTGTCTTCGTAGATAATCGTAGCTTCCTTATTGTCGGCCATGCCACAATCTGTCATGATATGTTGAGTCATTGACCTCAACCATAAACACTCACGGCTGGCTTCATGCATTGCTAAGATTTTGACATGATTAGAAGAAGTGGCTGCAATGGTTTGCTTCATAGAACGCCATGAAATAGTTGTACCACCGTGCGTAAACACGTAGTCGGTTTGAGACCTTGCATTATGTGGATCCGATAAATAACCTGCATCAGCAAAACCAACTAAACCTTCTTTGTTATAGTTAGTATAATATAAACCCAAATCTAACGTTCCTTGTAGGTAACGTAATACATGCTTAATACCGTCCCAGTGCTTTTGGGTTGGACAAGAGCTAAATCTAGCTAGGAGGTTCACGACAAAACATATGTCTGGTCTAGTGTGGCTAGCCAAGAACATTAACGCTCCTATAGCACTGAGGTATGTCACTACTGGACCAAGAACTTCTTCATTGTCCTTCTTTGGACCGAATGGATCTTTATCCAAATCAAGGCTCCTCACAACCATCGGGCTAGTCAATGGGTGAGCTTGGCCCATATTAAACCTCTTGAGTACCTTTTCAGTATATGCCATTTGATGCACAAGGATTCCATCATTTATGTACTCAAGCTGCAATCCCAAACAGAATTTAGTCTTGCCTAGGTCTTACATCTCAAATTATTTCTTTAGATATTCGACTGTTTGGGCGATTTCCCCAGAGGTTCCTAGGATATTCAAATCATCCACATATACTGCTATTATTACAAACCCTTTGTTTGCAGACTTCTTTATAAAAATACATGGACTGATGGGATCATTCTTATAGCCATCTTTGGCTAGGTACTCACTTAGTCTATTGTACCCCATACGCCCACTTTGTTTCAGTCCATAAAGGGATTTGTTTAGCCTTATGCAGTATTGTTCTCGAGAACCGCTCTTATCTTTGAGCTCTAAACCCTCTGGTAATCTCATATAAATCTCATTATCCAGTGGACCATATAAGTATGCGGTTACAAAATCCATTAACCGCAAATCCAGTTTTTATCTTATAGCCAGACTTAGCAAATATCTAAAAGTCGTTGCATCCATCACAGGGGAGTATGTCTCTTCATAATCTATTTCTGGTCTTTGAGAGAATCCTTGTGCTACAAGCCGTTCCTTATATCTCACGATTTCATTTTTGTCATTTCTCTTCCTTACAAAGACCCATTTATGTCCTACTGGCTTTATATCGAATGGTGTCCTTAAGATCGGACCAAACACATTCCTCTTCTTTAAAGAGTTTAACTCCACGTCAATGGCGTCTTTCCATTTTAACCATTCTTTACTTTGAGTGCTCTCTAAAATGGACGTGGCTTCTTTCCATTTTAACCATTCTTTACTTGAGAGTCCTCATTTATCTCAAGTGCTACCTTATATGCAAATATTTCATCAATGTCGACATTTTTTCTGTTCCATTGAATTCTAGACATGATATAATTTATTGAGATCTCATTATTATCAATACCTTTAGGACCTTGAGGTTCCGCGTCCCAAACCTCATTCGGTACCTTAGGATTTGCCGCGGCCATGTCTATCATTTCCTTAACCTCGGTTTGATTTGCACCTTTGTTAGATTTCCGAGGGTTCTTATCTTTGGAATCTAATGGTCTACCTCGTTTCAAACGGGTCTTAGACTCTGTAGCAACTTGCTTATTGTGTTCCTTCTGAACATCAATACGTACTGGTGCATTACAAGCTGGTATGTACGATTTAGTTACTCTCTTTGGGTCAGCAAAGGAATCTGGAAATTGTATAGCTAGCTTTTGCAAATGTTTGGACCTCTGCATCACAGGCTAGAGTCCGAGGATCTTGCCAATTTAAGGATGTTTGATTCCATGTTATTTCTTTAACCAGCTTGTCTTTCTCTTTACCCAACATAGGAAATTCGGATTCAGCAAACTGACAATCCGCGTATCTGGCCTTAATTAAATCATCCGTAGTCGGCTCAAGATACTTAATAATGGTGAGAGAATCATATCCAACATATATTCCGATCCTCCTTTGAGGTCCCATCTTAGTTCTCTGTGGTGGAGCAATCGGTACATAAACGGCACACCCGAATGTTCTTAAATGGGATATGTCTGGCTCATGACCCGTTAATAATTGGGATGGTGAATACTTATGTTCACTAGATGGCCTGATGCGTATTAATTCAGCTGCATGTAATACTGTGTGTCCCCAAGCCGATACAGGAAGCTTCGACCTCATTAGCAATGGTCGAGTAATCAATTGAATACGTTTAATGAAGGGTTCAGCTAATTCATTCTGTGTATGGACATGTGCCACAGGATGTTCCACACTCACCCCCATGGACATACATTATTCATTAAACGCTTGGGATGTAAATTCACCAGCATTGTCTAGACGTATAGTCTTAAGTGGAAAATCTGGAAAGTGGGCTCGCAGACGTATAATATGAGCCAGCAATCTAGCAAACGCAAGGTTTCTAGTTGAAAATAAGCTAACATGCGACCATCTAGTCGATGCATCTATAAGGACCATGAAATATCTAAACGTCCCACAAAGTGGGTGTATTGGTCCACATATGTCTCCTTATATCCTTTCCAGAAAATGCAAAGTTTCTTTATTTACTTTGGCTGGTGATGGCCTTATAATAAGTTTCCCTTGTGCACATGCTACACACGTGAGATGTTTAGGGATAACTTTTCTCTCTTTACGAGTGTGCCCATTTGAATTCATTATAAGCTTACGCATCATGTTCGAACCCGGATGGCCAAACCGGTCATGCCATAAAGTGAATTGTTCATTGAACCTTTTGTTCATTGCCAAATTAGCTTCTATCATATTTATCTTAGCATGGTATAAACCAGTGGCTAGTGCGGGTATAGCCTCTAGGACTTTCTTATGTCCTTGGGTGATTTCAGTAATAATAAGCTCCTTTTGAGCTGGTTGGATATAAGGCATCTTTTAGTTCAAGATGTGTGCCTGGCCGTAGCCTTCAATTATTTTGTTATACCCGCTAATATTGGCATTGTTCTTGTCCTTAGCCATTTCTCAATATGGACAAGGATTATGTTTTAAACATAAACAAATAATTCTATAAAATAATTGAATTTAAAACATAATTATAATAATGCATAATAATAATCCAATCAATATGCAAAGCATAAATATAAAATTAAATCAAGACCACATTTGAGTTTAATTATCCTCTCTTAAACAATCAGAGGTTTCATAATCCAATAGGTCATCCTTCTCATGGTCGAAATCACCTTCACCATCGAGATAAACCAAGTTAGCTTCTGGATCCTTTTTCAAATTCTCTTGATAGAGATCAACGAGGTGCTTAGGAGTTCTGCATGTTTTTATCCAGTGGTTCTCCATACCACATTTATGGCAAGTGGACTTGGTCTTATGTTGCAGTTTATATACACCGTGGCTTCTACCCCGACCACGGCCGAAGTCGAATCGGTTTCCACGGCCTTGACCACCAAAGTTGTGTCCTTGGTAACTACCACGACCAGGACCACCACGTCCACCTCTCCCACGGCCACGACCATACTTGTCCCTATGGACATAATTAGACTTTTTAGTCTCTTTCGGCTCGTTGGGATTTTTCTTTGCCATATCAACCTTGTGAGCTTCCCGTAATGGGGCTATACCCGGAGGTCTCAAAGCACTATTCATCATCAATAGCTCATTGTTCTTCTCAGCAAGCAACAAACAAGAGATGAGGCTTGCAAGCGTATTAAACCCCTTTTCATGATACTGTTGTTGAAGCAGTACGTTATTGGAGTGAAAGGTAGAGAATGTCTTCTCTAGCAAGTCCTCCTCAGTCACCTTGGTACCACATAACTTTAGGATTGAGACTATCTTAAATAGCTCTGAGTTATACTCATCCACGGTTTTGAAATCCTGGATCTTTAAGTTTTTCCAATCGAATTGAGCCTTTGGTAGGAGCACCGTCTTTTGGTGTCCGTATCTGTTTTTCAACGATGTCCAAAGGTCAAGAGGATCTTCAATAGTGAGGTACTGGTTTTTGAGACTCTTAGCAAGGTGATGGCGAATATGCATTATTGCCTTGTACGTGTTCTTTTCAGAACAGTCATTATCATCCTCAATGCACTCACAAAGATCCTTTGATTTCAGATTGATCTTTGTGTCCAATGCCCATTATAAAACATGCATCCGATTATTGTCATGCGGTATTTGAGACCGAACCATGCAATTATTTTAGTCTTAGGCCATGCGTTATTTAAGACCGAACCATGGATTTATTTTCGTTTGGGACATGCGGTATTTAAAACCGAAACATACCGATTATTTTAGTAGATAATGTCTTGTTTTATTACATAATTTTGTGGCATATATTATGCATGAGAACAGTCCTAGATAAACATAAGATCTAGCATGCAATAATTTTTTTTTACCAAATTTTCCTTTTTCTTAAATTTTGTTTTTCTATATTAAAACTTTAGGAAATATTTTCATGGATTTTTAGGATAATTTCTAGAATTAATTTGTAAGTTACCCTAATTTATTTTTTCATGCAAACACATAATAATTTCCGAGTTTAATTTCTTAGTTTTAGGGTTTGAATTTCTTAGACAAACAAACACCTAAAACAGATTCTAACAACCTAGAACAATTTGGTTTAATATTCTCTTTATGAATTTTGAATTTAGGTTTTAGTTTTAGGATTTTTATGCAACAATCAAACAATCAACAATAATAATCGGATTTTAATCTTTGCATAATCGGTTTAATTTGCAAACAATCTAAGCATCCCTAAACCTGATACCAACCGATTTTAAGTTTTAAAATTTTAGGGTTTTAGGGTCTAAAGCTTAGGGTTTTGTTTGTTGATTGTTTACTTGTATATTTTAGGGTTCCATTAGATTTAAGAGATCCGGTTTGATTTCATAGGTTCTAAGGGGGTTTGATTATTGTTTACCTTCCACCGATGTGGGACTGGAATTGAACCGGGAGCTAAAGACCTCGGTTTTACTTTTAACTTGATCACGAACCTCGGCCTAGGTAAGAGGAAGAATCGATCACAAACACAAGTTGCTTCTCGAACAGGAACATATCTCCGAACAGGAACTAGCCTCGGACAGGAACCGATCGCCGAGCTTGGACGAACAAGGTTTTGAGCGGCGGCGGTTTTAGGGTTTTTCTCAGTTGGAGTTTTAGGGCAAACTCGTGCTGATAACATGTTGTAAACTAGAGAAATCGATGGAGGTTTTCTCTTGTTCTTATTCTTATTGATTCAATGGAACATTACATATATATAGTGAAGGGCAAAGCTCAATTACATTAGGAAGCATAAACCGACATAGACTAAGGAGGTGGCCGATGGGCCTTATGGTCTTGGACGTTCATGGACCGAGTATGGGCCGTGTATGGGCTGGTTATGGATATCCACCATTCAGTGTTTTACAACAGTTTTAAAAGTTTTAAAATAATTTTCATTGTTTTCTTACTCCATGAAAACAATAACAATTTGACAATAAAGATATCGGAAAAAATATGGAGAGTAAGAAAACAATGAATGTTTAAAATACTATAAATATTTAAACTATAAAACATTTAAGTATCATTATTGGTTTGAGAAGTTCAATACATGTGGATCTAAAACCGAATATATGGGTGAAAGTATCAACCAATAACTGACTATATGTGGTGGCTATGTTGGTCTTCATGAATTGCAAAAATCTTACGAGAAAATATTTAGTGATTTTGGTGTTAGAGTTTGCTAAAGATAAATTATGTTTACTTTAAAACAAAAGTAAGTTATGTAGTAATTTTAAACAAAAAGGTTTTGAATGATTATTCAGTGGAAGAAATTGAGGAAGCGGACGAGGAAGAGGAAAAATAAAAAGTATAACAAAAAAGCGGATGGAAGTTATGTGGTAATTTAAAACAAAAATGTTCTCAATGATTATTTAGTGGAAAAAAGCGAGAAATCAGACAACAAAGAAGAAGAATAAGAGTATAACAAAGAAGCAGATGATGAAAGTAACGATGACAATTACCATGCAAAATTGACAATGAAAATGAAGAGAAAGAATATGAATAGTAAATAAAAAAAACACGAATACATAAGCGGTGGTGTTCAATTAAATATGAGAAACCAAAATTGGTTAATGATTCTTTTGATCATATTTGATTCTTAAATACAATTGATTTTTTTAATTGTGTATTTAAAATAAAATTATTATTTTAATAGTAAGTTAAAGTTTTTTGGAAGATAATATTTCATAACATCAATTATATATAGTTTCATCTAAATATATTTAAAAAAAAACCCCATGCATAGCGTGGGTTCAAAACCTAGTAAAATAATATAAAAGAGAGAAGAAAAGAGAATCGTTCTCAAAGTCCTCAACGAAAAAACTTTTCAATTTGATTAGGGTCAATTTGGTGTATAACCAAAATCAATAAACTAATTAAGGTCAGAGAAAAAACTTCTCAATTTGATTTGGGTCAATTTGGTGTATAACCAAAATCAATAAACTAATTAAGAAAATAGCATAATATTCAAATAAATTAGAATAATAAGAGGAGGGGTAGGAAAAATTACAATTTTGGTATTATGGTGGGAGTGGTGGTAGAAGAGAATAGTGGAGGCCGGAGGAGAGGTGGCCGGAGGTGGCCGGCGACAGGAGGGGTGGTGGCCAAAGGTGGCCAGCGACCGAAGTGGTGGTGGCCAGAGGTGGCCGGAGGGATGGTGGCCGAAGGGGGACGGCGGTGGCCGGAGGGGGTCGGTGGTGGCATGAGGAATTGGCCGGAATCCGACGACCGACGGTGGGTGGTGGTCGGAGGAATTAGCTGGAATCCGACGACCGGCGGTGGGTGGTGACCAGAGTTGGCCGGAATCCGACAACCGGCGGTGAGCGGTGGCTGGAGGAGTTGGCCGGAGATGGCTGGAGGAGTTGGCCGGAACCCAACGACCGACAGTGGGCGGTGGCTGCTGATGGTAGTGGGTTGTGGTGAAAGGGGATAATGATAGGGATAAATTAGCCATTAATACATAAGATACAGACTATATAACCTTTTAATGGTTAGAATAGTTATAGAATGAATTTAAGTGATTTATATGAAATTTACAAAACCTATGTTATTCAATCATGAGTTTTAAAAAGTCTATTAAAATCCACTGTTATTGAATTTATAATTTAAAAATCTACTGTTATTCAAAACAATTTTGTGGATTTGGATTTTAATGATTTTTAGGATTTTCGAGGATTTGAATCATATCAACTTTTCTAAAATCTATCAAAATTCTAAATTTCCTAATTTCCATCAAATTCTCCAAAATCATGGTTTGAATACACTCCCTAATTTTTTTTTGTTAATTATAGACTCAAATTCCTCATTTGATTTTATACTTGTTAGTTTTCTATTAATTACATAATAAAATATTATTCTTTATTTTTATAAAAAATGGCCAAAACTTCTCCGGGTTGTAAATGCTCTTATGTTTTAGTTCTAGTATTTGCTAAATATTTGAATATTAGAAATTTTATTTTACATTGTATATAATTTACACATTTCCTTAATCCGTACCCTACATGTCAACTCGGATGCGTTGATCGGTGGATGTGATGTGTTCACCCAATTTGATCGTTAACGCCAAAATCACAACAAAACAAAATTATTATACTATTTCGGTATTTCCTTTGATAATGCGAATGGAATATAAGTTAAAGCATGACATTATCTCGCCTGACGTCAAGTGGGTGACGCCATCTCTTGATATGTATGCTTGATACTCATCCCTTGACCATATTTGGTCTTTTTGTTTGTTTTCTTGAGGCGGTTTCTTATTTTATCACTTAAATTATACATTATAATTAACGTCTTTTAATCGGTAGTCTGAAAAAATTCAGCAAATCCTATTTACTTATAAACTTTTGAAGATTTAGAGATGGGACTCTAACATTCCCAACTTCAGTTTTGTGGGTGATACCGAAGGATATTGTCCGTCGATACAAACAAATTATTAGGATTGTTTGGTTTAAATCAATGACATTCTTACTAAGATAATAAAGCAGTTAACAATTAAATTCTATTTTAGAAATTGCTAGATGCTAGTAAAACCGTTGGCTAGACTTAGCTCCTAACAAAAAAATTTAAAATTAAACATGATTTAATTAGACTTAGCTGCCTAACAAAAAAATTGAAAATTAAACATGATTTAATTCCGTTGTAGCACAAAAGAAAAAAAAAACATGATTTAATTGGACACTAGTTTTTTTTTTTATCAACCAAACATTAATCTAGAAAATAACTCCAATGTTGGTTGTCAATTGGATACTAGTTTTAAGGTTATTTTATTAATATTTAATAAAATATAATTATATAATACTATATATGTATAACTCTATTTATGTTAAAATAAAAACATCAAATAATATATAAAACTATATAGTATTGTCTTTAAAATTATGGTAAACACATAAAAATATAATTTTTAAAACAAATTTTTATGATTTTCATTAAAAGTTTGTACATTAGTTATTGTAAAACATCACAAACTCTTAATTTAAATATCTAAATAACAAAAAAATATTTAATTTATATTTGGTTCCAAAAATAATTAGTATACAAAAAACTAAGCGGAAAGTAATTAGATAGACGAATTATAATCAAATTAGATAGGCATAATTAGATAATCGATGCTAAGTAATAATTAGTCATTAATCGAGGCAGAGAAGATAGGTATAATGATTTTGCTGCGTGTAATCGATGTTAAGCGGAGATTTTTGAAACAAGGCAATTAAGTAACAAAAATATAATAAGATCTCTTTTCGATAAGAATGTGAGCAAAAGATTTTTCTTTTTAACCTTAAACAGTTGAAATTAAACTGCCAATTTTTCCTACCTTCAATGAAGCTTTTTTATGCTCCATACAAGAGAATCATCTGTTATCATAGCTACTACATTGCCAACAGTCTCAGGAAGACTCCATCATTATCATATGAAGGTCTTTGAAAAAATCAATGATAGCATTACATGCTAGCGACATTGTCCAGTAAACAAGAACGGTTAACGATTCAATTTATAAACTACCTGCCAAGCATTAGGAATGATGGTAGTTAGATTTAGAAAATCATAGCGCATATCAAAGAATGGAGAGAAAGATTTGCATCACATCTTGGGTAGCAAGCCATATGGACATGAAGCCATTTTTAGAAAGAAAAAACAAATTTAAAAATCTCTATAAATTCAAGTTTTTTAGTTTAAAAAGTGACTAATTATGAAAATGATCAACCCGTTATTTTGTTGAGAAACGATTGTAGATAATAACTTGGTTTTCTTTTTTAAAGAAGATTTGTTCATTTTCAAATCTTTTCCGTATATTCGAAAATTTATTTAAAATTAAAACAACTGATTAACGATACTACAATTGCATTAGGAGTTTCGCGCATGAGTACAATAAAAACAGTTTTGGAATATTTATGCATATTGATTTGTTAAACTTCTAGTGTAATAAGAGCGTTAATTTTTTTTCGTAAAATATCTCCTAGTATTTTCTGGAGCCCTAAATTTATCCAACGCACAATTGAATATTCTAATAAAATGAAAAGATTTAAACATCATTTATTCAGATTTTTAACTTAATCTTATTTTAACTATGATTTTTTTTGACAGAAAAAAACTTATTTTATACGAAAAATTATTTATATATTTTATATTCTTACACTGACATAATTTTATGCATTTATTTTATTTATCTTTTTATTTCTTGTCTAGTTCTCTCACTTGAACATTAAATTTTTTGAAAAACATCTCCACGTATTTTTTGGAACCCTAAACGTTTGTTTTTTTGGTACTTTTCTATATACCTTCCAACGACCATATAATGGTAATTTTGGAAACTATCTACATAATAACTACTCATAATTTAATATTCTAATAAATTTTAAATATAGACGTCATTTATTTGAATATTCGTATCAAATCTCGTCTAAACTCACATCTTATGGGAAAAACTCTACTTTTTTGCCAACATAATCTTATGCACTTATCCTAGCTATTTTTTAACTACTTGCTGAATATGTATTGTTAAATTATTTCAAAAGCAACTTCGATCTCTTTGGGAACCTTGATCTTTCATTATTTAACATATTTTTTTAACTTTCCAACTATCTAATCACAACAGTTTTGAAAAAATTCTGCAAAATAAGGAACCCAAAATTGATGCAAACATTACCATATTTTAACATATATAAAATTTAAATTCAAAATTTTTTATTAACTATTATAGTTTTTTAAATTATTAAATAAAAAAAATATTAATCATTTAATTTAATAAATCTTTCATATACTACCATCAACTACTTAGGAATTTTTGTCAAATATGCCATATTTAAAAAAAAAAGTTTCCAAATGTATCATATTGTTTTCAATCTTACGAAATGTGTCATATTTGGCATTATGACATAAATTGTTGTCCATCAAAATGAAAACAAAAAAAGGTTAAAGTTGTCCACAAAAATTGAAATTATCCATCAAAGGGGTTAAAATTGTCCAAAAATATTAAAATTAGCGATCAAAGGGGTTAAAATTGTCCAAAAAAGTTAAAGTTGTCCACTAAAGGGGTTAAAGTTGTCCACCAAATGTCAAAATGTTGTCCACCAAATTAAGTTGTCCGCCAACTACCATGGTTGTGACATATTTAGAAAGACTTAATCGATTATGGCAGATTTAAAAAGAAAAAATACTGTTTATGGCACATTTGATAGTTTTCTCAATTACTTATTTCACACACATATATATATAATTATTATTAACATGCAAAACTTGATATCTTACTTTTATCTTTTAGTAGTAATACATGGTACACATAAAGGTAAATATTAGAATTGGCCCCAAAAAAATAAACATTGTAACTTTATATTATTTCTGTTTTATTTTTTATTTTGTTACTAAACATGATATCGTCATGAATGTTTGTCCAATTGGAAGAAAATGGTTTACAAACTCAAAATAAGAAACAATACTGTAGAGGATGTAGCAAGACATTTCGCTTTAGAATTCCAACTCATTGAGTAGATTGGAAAAAAGCAGATTGGAAAAAGCAGTTAATACACAATTACACAAACATTTGGGGTGTAATTGGATTCTATATTATAAAGATTTTTGAAGAGTTCAACAAAATCATTAAAAGTGAAATACGTGAAAGATTGTTAAAAATTGATAGAGAATTTTATTGATTAGTTTTCTAAAATCTTGAAAAGTAATCCAAACAATTCGTGTATTTTTGTGATACTTTCCATGACTTTATTTTGTAAAGAAAATGTCAAAAATCATGAACCAACAACATAATAATTGAATTGATTAACAATCCTAGATTCTTCTGTTTTAATTGAATAATATAAATTTTTTTATAACTTTATAAAAATTTAAATCCAATAATCCAAATTTTGTTAAAATTTTAAATGACTTTTTATAAATAAAAAACTAATAACACTAAATTTTAATAGAGTTTAAAAAAATCTTGATCTAATATAATAAATTTTACATAATATTTAAAATTTTTAAAACTATATTTAAGTCTCACACACCAATAATCCAAAAGGTTACAATTGGCAAAGAAAGAAAAAGAGAAAAACAAGATAAACTTTACAATGTCTATATTTTTTCTTTTTTCTTTTCTCACCATTTTCTTACTTGAAAAGGTAAGAGGACGTTTCAAAATCAAATTCATATTTGCCACGTGAAAACATTGTGCGGTGGGCATGTCATTATATAACACATCTCTGAGACTCTGACTCATCTGGGATAATATATATATATATATATATATATATATATATATATATGTAAAATAAGTGATAACATATGTCTCTCTAACTCTCTTTCTCTATCCCCTCGCTTTAGATTTCACACCAATCATGGCTGCCTCTCAAACATCAAAGCTCCTCGTATCCGACATCGCCTCCATCGTTGATCACCTCCCTTCAAACTACGTCCGACCAGTCTCTGACCGTCCAAACATGTCCGACGTTGCAACTTCCGGCGATTCTATCCCTTTAATCGATCTCAAAGACCTCCATGGACCCAATCGAACCGACATTATCAATCAGTTTGCTTATGCATGCTCCTCTTATGGCTTCTTCCAGGCAAGTCCCTATTCACTTTTAATCTCCTTACCACTTTACTCGGTTGTATAAACTATACACTTGAGTTTTAAACTAGTTACGTTTTACTTTTTTTTTTTTTTTTTTTTTTTTTAAGTTACACTCTTTTATTTTCTCAGTTTTACACGATTTTATTTGCATGACATCGTGTCTTTCTCTGTTTAATTGCAAAAGAGACATTTTTGTGTTTAATCAAAGTTTTGCTATTGCATGTTCCAGATCAAGAACCATGGAGTACCAGAAGAAACAATCAAGAAAATGATGAATGTGGCGAGAGAGTTTTTCAGGCAACCAGAGAGCGAAAGAGTGAAGCATTACTCATCAGATACCAAGAAGACAACAAGACTCTCCACAAGTTTCAACGTTTGCACAGAGAAAGTCTCCAACTGGAGAGACTTCCTTCGACTCCATTGCTACCCTATCGAAGATTTCATCAACGAATGGCCCTCAACTCCAATCTCTTTCAGAGAAGTCACAGCTGAATACGCCACAAGCGTTAGAGCCTTGGTTCTGACACTTCTTGAGGCAATCTCAGAGAGTCTAGGACTTGTGAAAGACCGTGTAAGCAATACACTAGGCAAACATGGTCAACACATGGCTATAAACTACTACCCGCCGTGTCCGGAACCCGAGCTAACTTACGGGCTTCCAGGACATAAAGATGCAAACTTGATCACTGTTCTTCTTCAAGACGAAGTCTCTGGTTTACAGGTGTATAAAGATGGTAAATGGGTCGCTGTTCATCCTGTTCCCAACACGTTCATAGTCAACCTTGGTGACCAGATGCAGGTAATATTAGGCGTACAAATTTGAAAATTCCTCTGTTTTGTTAATCCACTCTCTCTTTGTGCTAACTTTATGTGCTTGTTTCTCCTTTAAGGTGATAAGCAATGACAAATACAAGAGTGTTCTCCATAGAGCGGTTGTGAACAGCGACAAAGAGCGGATATCAATACCAACATTCTACTGTCCATCTGAAGATGCTGTGATTAGTCCTGCACAAGAGCTGATCAATGAGGAAGAAGACTCTCCTGCTATATACAGAAGCTTTACATATGCTGAGTATTTTGAAAAATTTTGGGAGACAGGATTTGCAACTGAGAGCTGTATTGACTCGTTCAAAACCTCCACCACCTAAGATACTGTACTTGAGAATCAATCATCAGTCATGTTTAGGCCGTGTATTAGTTCTTGATGGGAAAGTCAAAAACCCATTTTGTGTTGCCATTTCAGAATAAGTAGTTTTCTTTAATCCGCAAATGTTCTTAAGAAATAAAACAAACTGCTCTTGCAACTTGGTGAACTCATTTTGTTTTGTATGGACGTTTACAAACTGTAGAAGACATTTAAGAAGGAGCGGCAGTAGAATGATACATAGATCATGTTTATCATCAAGCAAAATATTTATATGTTATATGGTCACTCAAAACTAAAAGAACCACTTTTAATCTATAAAAGATCAAACTTATTTGCAGTAAGCTATGCCACATGGTCAGTGGTACCAATAAGGAACCATTTGCACAAGCCATGACACATTTCAAAGCAACTCATTTGGTCAAGGAGGTTTTTCGCTAATATCACAATTAAGCAACTACCGCAACATTATTCATTAGTCAGCCAACAACACCCATTAATTTTGTGCTGAAGAGGACATGTTATGTTACAGTCTCTATCTCATTGACATTTACTATGATAAACTTCCGGTCAGCCATCACAAGTCCTCGTTAGTATAAAACGCCGCCTTACTCCGGGCTTACTGCAAATAAGAAATATGCCCGAACTTCAAGGTACTCAAAGAAAACATCATCCCTAACCATGCAGCCAATTCGCTGTGCACAGCATGCGGGATCACTTGGTACCTTCTCATCAACTTTTTAACTGTTAAAAAATTAAGTTTGAGCAGAGTAGTAGCTTCTCACATGGTACTTTCACATTCATATCTAGATCTCTCCCTACCTGGCTTCTCAAATTATACTTGGTTACTTTTGGATATCAAGAACTCCGAATGTTATAAATTCTAATAGATATGGGTGTGACGAATTATTAATCTGTCTTTAGTAACAGTAATATGAGGCAAATTGTTATAACTATGTAAATTAATAAGAGAACTTTTTTTTTTTTGGGTAATCCGCCGGGAAATTGTTATAACTATGTAAACTAATGAAAAATAAAGCTACACTCGAACTTGTCTTAGGCCAGAAACCCCAACAACATTGTCTCTCAAAATCGAATCAACAACATCTCAATGAAAAGCATGAAAACCTAAAGGTAAAGAAAACGCATAGTTAGCTAACCCATCAGCAAAATGGTTAGCTTTCCTATACACGTGAAAAATACGGACTATCCGCTGTCTTTCATGGAATATATGCACCAGGAAGGACAGCAGATAATTTTCCCCAATCCCTGTCTTAAGAAAACCAACCATAATCTCATAATCAACCTCAAGCTCAACCCTTGCCACCCGCTTATCCCAAGCAATACACAAACCATAGTATATTCCCCATAGTTATTCCAAATGAGAAGTACAACATCCAATATTCAGAGAGAAACCCCCACACCACTCTCCTTTCAAATTCCGCAAAACTCCTCCCGCTGTTGCTAAACCAGGATTACCATGAGACGCGCCATTTGTGTTTAGCTTCAACCATCCCCCTGTCGGAGCCACCCAACTGACATTCTCTCCACCACAGGTCTCTGTTCTTGACATTTCAATTTCCCAGCAGAAACCTCTTTCGACAAATCCTTAAGAAAAAAAATTCGATCCCGACATTTTTATTCTCTCCATAAAAATTACCGCATCTCCACTTCCATCCCCACCACACAGAAATAGCAAAGGTCGTAGACCACACCCCCACATCCGACACCGATTCCTCACACAGGTTCTCATACAACCATTCTAGCAAAGATCGAGCAAAAAAGGCTTGTCTCTTTTGTGGTGGAACAATCCGACTCCATACTCTTGCCATAGCTTGACAATCTCAAAGAACATGAAGTATCGTCTCCAATCCACACTTACATACCTGGCATATATCAGATTCATCTAAGTGTCTACGCTTTTGTTCTGCATTAGATATAATCACCTGATTAGCCACCTGCAATAAAAAAAGAATTCACTCTCTCTAGTGCGACAACTCTCCAAATACGTCCAAAAAATCTTCTACATTCGGGTTCGGACTCCCATCCCTTTTCAATAGCTGATAAGCAGATTTAACTGTGAACTGACCATCAGCAGTTTCCCCCCATGCTAACCGGTCCTTAGCCCTAGTAACATTGTCAACAACCAGCGCTGTAAGACTTAGTTTCACCTCATCAAGTACATATGGTCTTATTCTAGCATAATTCCAACCTCTATCATCCAACCAATACTCCCTGACAGTAGCACACCTCTCCTCCACAGACAACTCCCTTACACTCACCTTTGCTAAAGGTTGACCTGTAATCCACTTATCAATCTAAAACCTGGTTTCTCTCCCATCTCCCACCACCCAACTGTGTCCTCGACACACAACCTCCCAGAGACCAACTCCCATACTGTGCCAAGTAGAAGACCAGGTCCCTTTGGCCACCATCCATCGCTGATCATGTATGTTCCCAACCTTATAATTACTCCTCACCACTTTTCCCCACAGACTTGTTGGTCATGAAGTACTCGCCAGCCCACTTTTGCCACTAGGGCTTTAATCATCTCTCTCGCAGTTTGCAGCCCAAGTCCACCCGCCTTCTTTGGTAAATACACCCTCCCCAAACAACCAAGTATTGCTTCTTCTTATCCGATGTACTCCCCCATAGAAAAGATCTGCACATGCTATCCAACTTCTCCAGCGTAGCTTGTGGTAATTTTATTATACTCATAGTATGTAAATGGGTTGACGATAGAAAAACTTTGAGTAAAGTTACCCTTCCAGCAAAACTCAAGGATCGCCCTTTCCAACTCGATAGTTTCAAAGGAACTCTCTCCAGAACCTCACCAAACGTGTCTTTATTAATTCTATTTTGAAGGTTGGCATGCCTAGGTATTTCCCCAACTCCCTAGTCGACCTTATCCCACTCTTAGCACTGATCAAAGTCTAAAGTTCTCTAGAGACATTATCTGAGAAATGTTTTTGACTTTTCAAGAGTAACCTTCTGTCCTGAGGTGACACAAAACCTCTCCGGGACCCTCCTGATAATTCTGATTTGTGCTACAAAAGCTTCTGCAAATAGTATTAGGTCATCAGCAAAACAAATATGAGACAGCTGCGGACCAGAACATTATAATTTAATCAGTTTACATCTGTTTTATTGGATGGGCCTCCCCTTTTTGAAAAAAACGTTGTTGAATCATTTTCTCAAAGTGAAACCAGACTTTGCATTTGTTTTATCTTAACTTTTACGGGCACTTTATTTTACAGGTAAAACCTCTTTGATGACCATCCAATCTCCCCGAACCATTCACTTAACATATACCATGTTTTTTTGTAATCTTGTACGTAAAAAATTAAGCTTCATATATTTCCTCGTATACAGACATTGTACATTAGATATGTTTTTGGTTGTTGGATTTGACATAGTGTTGCACAACATATCGGTTATAGTCTGGGTTGAATCTATAAACCTAAATTTTGTATATATTTTTCTCTGATTTTTGTTTGTGTACCAAACATTTATTATGTTGTAGTGTACATATGTTAGTGGTACATTATAATCTTAATTGGTGGGTTTGATATAGTTTTGTATAACACATTTTCTAGGAACTAGAAGTTGTATTATAAATCATTGGATGTAAAACATGACTACACGATTATTTTGACTTAAACATATCATAACCTTAATGAAATCTTGAAAACTGAACAATAAACCATATACATACACGATCATTTTGAGTTAAACGTACATAACCCCTAAACAAATCCTAAAATTAAACCTTAAAACGTATACGTACACAATATCAATTTAAACGTACATAACCCCTAAATAAATCCTAAGAATGAAACCTTAAATTGCATACATACACGAACATATTTACTTAAGTATAGACAAATATTTAAAATTAAATCCTAAACCGTATATGTACACGATCATATTGATTTAAACGTACGCACACAACCTCTAAATAACCCCTCAAAATCAAACACTAGATGGTATACGTACACAATCACATTGATTTGATGTTTTATTTTTTTTTCGAGTTCTTAATCCTTAAGTTCTTTGATTTACATAATCTTAATGCTAGAATAGGACTAATAACCTTGTTTTAGATTCTAGATTTTTATATGCATCAAAAGTGTTCGATAGAATGCATGAATGATTGTGAATTGAGTAATATATATATAGCCAATTAAGGTTGATGTTAGAACACATTATGAACTAAATGAACTTGATTATAATACAAATTTGGCCAGGAGGTTGCAAATGAAAAATTTAGTAAACTAATAGTCAAGTTTTGTGATTATTGCCTTGAAAGAGGGCTAGTTTATTCTTTTGTTTATGGTCTTAATTAGTGAATTCTATATTTTCTCATTAGTCATTAATCTCTGAAATACTCTATGGTCTAATATTTTATTATATAACTTTTTGTTTCTATAATTCATATTTTTATTTACAAAATCTAAAAACCAAATTTTTTTTTTGTCTACTTTAGTTATTTACAATTCTCGCAAATCTTTTAAGTATCTTTGTTTTTTTGTGGATCGACCCGTATATACTATCTTGTGGTTAAGTTTATCGGATAATTACTGAAGCAATCACCTCACATAACGTACAGGTCATATTTGTATAAGTCTTCTTTTATTTAACACGTACACACCTACCAAACTTTTATTTCTTAGCTAAATATTTCTGTTTTTCTTCTTATGTGCATCTCGACTCATCAAGAATAATGAATACAGAAATCTCCATTAAACACATGCTTCATAAATTCATGAGAAACATTTGTAGCATAAGTTTAAAAAATATTCAACACATATAAATTTATTGAAATGTGTACGTATATGATAGTGTTCATCCGGAATCATCTCTGACAACATGATTCAAAGTAAAAAAAAAAAATTAAAGAGAAAATAGGAAAATAGATCTTAAAATACTGAAAAATATAAATTATAATCCAAACGACAAAAATAAAAAATCTTTATAAAAGTGAAAATAGAAAAAAGTGAAAACCAAAAAAAAAAAAAAACATGTGGAGAATAAACTACATTTAAACCCCTTCTGACAATCTTCTATTATTATTTTTTTACCTTGTTTTTAATTGTTTTTAACTATTTTTTACTGTAGTCAACAAGATTACTGTACTGTAACTCTGTAGCTAACCAGATGATAACTAATCCGTACAAAGTTCATTCCATCGTACAAGATTACAATTATATCAAAGGCATTTTTTTCCAAAATAATATAAGTGGCTAAAGTGTGTAAAGTACATTTAGCTTTGCCAAAATCTGAAAGAAAAACATTGGAGATGGCTATAGGGTGAAATTTACCCGGTCCGTTGGGGTTGGATTAATTTTCTTCACTTCTACTTCTGAAACTCGACGAGTGAGTTTAGTATTATCCACTTGAAAATAAGAAATTTTTGAAGTCCAATTATTCGATTTTCTCCTGACATATTTTTCCATATTATGAAAACCGTTAGTTTCCTCTTGATCAAAAAAAAAAAAAAAAGAAAAACAAAATACTTAGTTTTCCAAGCATTTCTTTTAAACATTTCAAGCACTTGAACTCTTGAAGAGTTGTTTTGACTCTTCTCATAATAAATGAATTTGTAACTTTTCTAGGTGCAAAAGAGTATAACCAAATTTATCTCTTTCTTTCTTCTAGGTACATAAGAGTATAACTAAATGTGAGAAACCCGGAAAAAAAAAACCTTTAACAATGAGAAAAGAGGAAGAGGAAAAAAAAACTATTTTAATATTGGTTAAAATTTTTTTAAAAAACCTTAACTGCTTCTGTAATCCAGTTACGTAATAATCTTTTCAAATTTAAATAAAAACAATAAAAATGGCAATTTTAACTAAGAAACCTAGTACTTGTTTTTCAAGTTTTGAATCTTCTAACTTTTTTTTATTCCAAACATTTAAAATTAGTTAAAGAGGAAATTGAAAATAAAGGATAAATATTTATAAATTTTTCCATCTATATAGGCATTCTATTAACAAATATCAACTTTTCCTAAACTATCAATTGCAACTGATTTTATCAATTTTTTAAAGAAATGATGAAGAAGACATGAGGATCCTTATAAAGTCAAAAATATGTTGTTTTATTGCCGTTTTGGATGGATAAAATATGATCTACAAATTTAGAATACACCGTATATATATAATGTGTAGGATAAACCAGTAAACTAAAATAGCTTTGTGAAAATATATTTTCTTGTCACTAAAACTTTTTTCATTTGGTTAAAAATTAACACTAGCTAGTGATTCAAATAGATTGTGGTGATTAAGCTATTATTTATTGACTGTTTACCAAATTTTATTTCAAAAAAGTTTGAATACTCTTATATGTTTGGGTGGTGTATTGGGTAAATTCTTATTTCCAATGGATAGGAGAGAACCTTCTTGGAGTTTAGGGAGCCATAAATTTTTATTTCCAAGGATAAGTAGTAATATATATAAGGTTGAACAGTCATAATCATAAACTGTAGTTTTGATGATTACAAATACAATATCTCAAGAATAAAACATAGAAACTAAAGGATTTAAAGAACTTTGAACCATTGGCTAGCTGGATCACACGAACCATCCTTGGTCAAACACTTGCAAGGGTTAGCGACGACGCTGTTGTCGCGTTCGTCCACGTCAAGACATAGCAACAAACCATTACTTGTCTTGAACGCCAAATGCATCTTGGTAGCTGCGATTTGTCCCAACTTAGAACACTTAGTGCCAACTCCAAGCTTCACCTTTTGTCCAGCAACATTTGGAGCTTCGACGCACATTTTATTGATCCAAAGAATGCCTTCGTTGGGGTTGAAGGTCGATGTGTCGGCTTTAGGGCATGGTCCTAATTGAAGTGTTGGTAATTTTTCTGAGGGATTATGGGTGACGCAGAGTCCAGACAATGGATGGAAGAGAGCGTTCTTGGATTGCAATCCAGGTCCTGCATATACATCGAAATTCGGTATTTAAATTTCCAGATTTAAAATGTTTAATTATAGAATCTTCAGACATTTATAACATATACGGTTCTAAATGCTACAGTTAAAACCACTTGTATTAGCAATTGATAAAATACCATATGGTCTAGCTAGAAAGATCATGGATTTTCAAAAAAAAAAAATGGTAATCGAGTAATGTGAATATGTGATGAGTCCTAAACAATTTCATGTGTCCTGTGGGATTTTTCAAATTAAACAATTAATATATGTATGGGAAAAAAACTAGGATTCTTTATTTAGCAAAGAAAACAAAAGTTGAGATTTGAGCTATATAACAACTTTGTGAAGCTATTCAATATTTGTTATATCCAAAACATTAGTATATACTTAGCGTTTTCTTACCTCTAAAGGGATGTTGGATTCCAGAGAGTTTCTGCAAGTAAGTAGCGTTTCTCACGTCTTTCCAATTTGCATCCAACATACCATAAGTCTCCACCATATTCGTTTTACCGGTTCTCAAGTAATAATCTCCGGTTAACGCCCAAACCGCCCAATCCAAATCATTCTGAGCCGCCCAAGCCACCAAACAATTCATATACCGGTTTCCGCTGATGTCACGGCCACTCTCCTCAGTCCCAAACTCAGTCAATAACAAAGGAAAGCCTCTCCCGAGTAAGAATCCTCCGTTGCGTGTAACCTTTGTGATGATTTTGGCGCAGAAATCGTTAGAGTTGTGTTTTTTCCACGAGTCTCTGCCGTCAGAGAAGCTGTACCAGTGGAGCTCGAATACGAGTTTGTCAGTGAAGCTTACGTTGAAGAAACGGTCACGGAGGAAAGAGAGGTTTGTGTCAAAGTCAATGCCGGAGAGGATGACTAGTAATTTAGGGTTTGCGGCGTGCACTGCTTCTGCTCCTTCTGGCATATGCCTTCACGTTACCATTAACACGCATGCATGCAATTAGTTACCAAGTAAACGTACACGACCAATGTTATAGAAACAATAGCAAATGGTGACATTTTGAAATGTATTGTTTAACAACGTGAATCTAAACATATTCATGTAAAGTTATAGCTGATCAGCTTGTGTTAAGGTTGATAATTACAGTTCTAAAAAATAAACTAAAATTGTGATTCAAAAATATATATTTTTCTCATTTTACGTAAGTTGTTATATTCTCAGTGGAAACAAAGTTTGGTAAAAAAAATTTGAAAGCTAAGATGTACCTGAACCAGAGGTCAGGGTAATCTCTAGCGCCACGTGGCTCGTTCCTAAGGCTCACACCAACGACGTTAGTGGCACTTTGAACAGAGTAGCCATCTTCCTCAAGCCATTGGCCCAGACTTTGGGATTAAAGTTAGGATAGCCGAAGAAGGCGTCGAGGTCATTCTCTCCACAGCACCAGCCAGGGGTTGTCAAGTGGTTATCTAGTATCACCATCACTCCGTTTTGTCCTAGGTTAGATACCACTTCCTGATGACAAAAACAAAATGGCATATTATTGGTCATTGATTCAAATTAGTTCAGGTTTAGATAGTCCATCTACTGAACATAAATTGGTCTGACAATATTTAATAACGGGTATACTTTAACACTAGATTTACCTGGAATGCGTTGAGAAGGGGGAGATTAAGGATTTTGGGATTGTGAGTTTGAATCCCAAGAACATCTTCAAACAACTTCAAGCTTTCAAAAGACTGTTTAACAGTAACCTTAAGGGCCAATGTGTCGTTAGTCATCAAATCAAGAGGCCAAGTGAGCCTAACGCAGTTAAATCCCATTGAGACAATCTTTTTGGAGATGGAGTCTAATGGTTGTTTGCTTAGCCCTTCAGCTACCGTGGGCTGGAGATGAGCCGGCCAGTTCACGCAAGCTAGCTTCACCCTTTGCCCTTTCTCGTCCACGATCCATCGAGACTTTGTTGAGAGAGGATAGCTTGTGGTTAGCTTTGATGTCGAAGAAATGGATAAGAAGAATAAACAAATATACAAGGATCTCGCCATTTCTTGTGTGTTCTTTGGTTTTTATTTTGATTGTTTTGAACTTGAAATTTGATTCGTAATTTATATTGCAAAGCAGTTAGTTTTGTTTCTGGTTTTTGGCAGATTATATATGTGTTTATGGTTAGAGGTTTTTTTTTTCCAACTAAAAGACATAATTGAAAGAAAAAAAACTAATAGTATTAACGGTAAGGGAAATAAAAAACAATAATCAACATGTCAACAATCTAAGGTATTTATTTCTCGAGAATTTCAAAAATACTTTATAACATGTCAAAACCAATATAGTATAGAAGCTATACATTATTGTAACAGTAAAAATTTCTTTATAAACTAATTTCATATAACAAGAAAACAGTAAATCTTATCTTTCAATCTTATAATTTAAAAAATTTCTTTGTTCTGTTATAACAAAAAGAAAAAAGAAACGAAGGTAAACACAACTTTAACATAATACTAATTTCTTATAACAAGAAAACAATATACATCTTTTTTTTGTTTTTGCTAAAAATGTAAATATTTCGTTAAAAATGAAAAAACAGTTAAGGTTTACAATCCATAATTATAGACCTAAGCTAATGGTTCCATGACAAAAAAGATAAAAACATGGAAGCATAAAAAAGTAACTAAGTTTTTGGTCCATATATTCAACCATAGCGAAAGAACTACGAGAGCAAAATGAAGCGATGACGATTTTGTTGTTCATCCTGGATATGTGTTGCAAAAAAAGAAGGGTGACTGCAAATGTGGCCGCGAGTTGCAGAAGACACTTCACTCTAGAAGCCTTTCAAAGGAAGCCCAAGACCAAGATGTCAACAGTCAAGAATTCCAAATCATCGCTCACATTCTCTCCCCTCAAAATGTGAGCTATTCTTCAATCAAGTCAATGAGCTTTCCCTGAATGAAACCTCAAAAGCCAACTTTTGCTAACAATGTGTGCTCCCTCTACCAAGTTCATTCCCCGAAGTCGGTTAGCACTAAGCAAGAATACAAACACTTCACCACCATACCAAAAGCCATTAGCCTTACTAGCTTCTCTATAGCACAATCTTAACACAAGCATGAGGCAGCATGCAGAGCATAGCAAATGTATATATATATATACACAGCATCGCAAATATATATATATATATATATATATATATATATATTTGAAGTATATTTTGGGTGCTACCCTTTTATTTATACTTATTTAAAAACTTATTTACAAGTTAATCCCTAAAAAATTTCCAAAAATAGCATTACTTCAGATTTTGTTTCCTAAATATTTTACAATTCATTCCAACTAAAAAAAATTACACAAATCAATAAGGAAACAGAAGCTATGATATATTTAGATCTCTTCTTTTTTGTTATAATGATTAAAAATCAAAATAGAATCTCAAACACTAAACAAAACAAACTAAATATAACAAACAAATGGTCATGAAGTGTATTGCGGGTTAAAAAATTAATATAAATATTTAGCAGTACAAACAGCCGGAAAATTTAGTTATTCCTCTATTTACAAAACATCCAATATTTAATAAACAAATACAATATAAAAATATAAATAATAATAAAAAAATTATATGTACGCGGTGTACTGCGGGTTAAAATCTAGTATATATATATAGGGAAAATCACATTTTAAACCTTCAAAGTGTCATTGAGTAGCACTTTAAACCTTGAGATATTTTCACTAACACTATAAAATTTTAAAATGATTTCACTAACACTTTAAACTTTAAAACTAACTTTCCTGTTTGTACCGCCACGAAAGATGACAGAACATTAATATCCGTTAACGTGAAATAGTTAAACTATGTTGGTTTAATTTAAATACTTGTTTAATTAATTTAATTTAATTTAATTATTTATGAAGATTGATAAAAAAAATACATCAAAGCAAAAAAAATGAAGAATCAGAGATAAGGTTAAAACATTTGACAAATGTAAAATAGAAGACGACAATATATTTATAAGATTCATTGGTTTCCAATGAGAAATCGATTGATTTGAATCAGAATCCATTGGAGATGCATTTATTAAAAGGATTAATAATGTTAAAAGTTTTAAAAGGATCTACAATGAAGATGAACACAAATTTATTTTTTTATCTTTTAGTTTATTAATAAAAACTAAAATTAATTAAAAATTTAAATTAAACCAACACAGTTTAACTATTTCGTGTTGAAGGATATTATTATTCCGTTATTTTTATGGCGGTATAAAAAAGAAAGTTAGTTTTAAGGTTTAAAGTGTTAGTAGAATTATTTTAAAGGTTTAAAGTGTTAGTGAAATTCTCTTAAGATTTAAAATGCTACCCAGTGACATTTTGAAAGTTTAAAACGTGATTTCCCCTATATATATATTATAGATATTTAAGTAACCATTTTCTCTGTATCACACTCTTAAACTTATTTAATTTTGTAAATTAAGTTAGTTTATACATAATTTTGGACTAAAATAAAATAAAATGTTTAAAATCTCTTTTAATACTTCTGAAATTTACGTGGTTGAAGGAGATCACATGTCCGTTACTTCGACGGGTAATTATGGAAAAAACAAACAGAATAACTCAAAAAAGTAGTCTAAGTGATATCCATAAAGAAAATGTTGTTAAGAATAGAAACAAGCAATTTGGAATAGATTTGAGTTGGAGGTAAACCAAACGTCGTTTGAATTATTTGAAGAGATTTTCTCATAATTATAAAGGCTATTCAAAAGATCTATAAAATCAAGGATGTGTTTTTTCGTTTGTCATAGTACTTAATTGACGCAATTTTTAGTGATAAACCAAATGCATAAAGTAATAAGCATTTCATTATGAAATTTATTTGTAAATTATTTAGTATTTTATTTTTGACTGACTTTTAATTATTAATCATGTTTATTTGTTTTAATCGTAATAATATAATTTTTGATGTTTTTAAACATCATATAGTTATGAATTTACATATATTTTACAGTATACTAGATTTTAATCGCGGTACACCGCGGGCAAGATTTTTTTATTTATTTATATAATTTTGTCATTATATAATTAATTAGTTTCTTAAAATTTGCAATTCTAAATACAATGTAATATTTATTTTAAATTAATTAATATTATAAAGTGCTATTGGAGTGTAACATGAAGATATTATCAACCCGCGGTCTACTATAGAGTTTTTTTTCTTAAAATTTTTAATATGAATATTTTTATATTTTTCAATCTTTAAAGTGTTAATCAGAGTAGTATTGTATTTTTGTATTTTTTCGTGGTACTAAATTTATCTATATTTAGTTTAAAATTTGGTAATTCCACTTAACTCATTTTATATCGAACTAATGCCAAACTGTGGAATATGCACAGTCAATAAACTTTATGCGTTAATGAGTAAATAATAATAAACATTAGATGTGATAATGAGTTAGCCAAAAACATCATTTATAATAACCATAATATCCATTAAAAAGAAACTTATGCCTTACATCGTCCAACTTTTCAAAATAGATTTAAATCCAACAACCATATCAGCTTATATGTTAAATCAAGTTTGTTCAGCATTATGGCGTCTGCTTAATAGTCTTTTCTCCTTTGCTTTGGAGCCTGTAAATTAAAATCAAGAGACAAATATAATAGTTTAAGTGGAGATACGAATAAGTCACAATAGATGCTTACATTGTTGTGACATGAGCCAGATATGACCATGACAATGCTTTTGGATCTTGAAACACAATATATGGTAGTAAATAAGCTTTTGGTTTTGTTATGATCTGCGAGCATGCTGTGAAAGAGAACATAAATTCATGAGTGTGCTAACACTAATTAAGTCGTATACTCGTTAACGTAGATACGTAATTATAAGAAAGAGGCTCTCAAACATAAAAATTGAAATACAAACTACGAAAACACATTATCTTATAAAAATTTACCTTGGTGGTTTGACCAAAAAAAGAAAATATACCTTGGTCTTGTGAATGCTTGGGACTGAGTCTAGTAATTGAGCTATTGCTGGAGTCGAGTAAAGTTTGGAATAGGTTTTTGCTTGATGAGTCTAGACTGTCTAGTAGTCGATTAAAGATTAGTATTTATAGAGAAGGTAGCGTCTAGGTTTATGGTTTAGGTGATATGAGAATATCTTGGAGAGAAAGTAGGAAATCAAATATACGAATCACTAAAATGTTTATTCCAATTTAATTTAGGCTGTTTTAATCGTTAATTACGTGATTTATTAATGATTTACGCAGAACTATTATTTTTTGGTATGTATTTACGCTATTTTTAGCTAACTTTACGGTATTTAATTCAAAAATAACGTGATATTTGGAAGATTACAAACTAATTATTTTTGATGATTTGTTTGGTATGTTTTGCAGGATTTAAGCCGATTCAAATAGAATCCACTAAACAATTAAAGAGCCAAAAAACAATCCAAATCCAGTAAACAATTAATTGCGATACCCGTTTGAAGAATCCGACTCAATAGGTCGGTTTGAGGAAAAACACGCGGACCATCAATTGGATCTGCGATTTATGTTTTTATGATTAATTTCAGTTAACGCTCTTCACAAAACTTAATTCAGTGGCAATTTTAATAAATAGGCTATACATTTTGGATATTTTTTTAAATGTACTTCTCTTTTAATTATAAGAAGATAATAATGTTTATTTATTGTACTCCTTTGTCTACTTACCAGTTATAAAACTTTTACAAACGCATTAAATCAATCGTTGAAAACATTTAATAAAGGTTGAACCTGCAATAGTCCCTTTCCACAAACTCTCACAACCACAATAGCAACCACCCCATTTAAACCAGTATTCACCCTCTAATTAATTCCACGTCAGATAAAGTTTGGCCCACCTAGTTTTTTAACTACATTTAAGGTACCAGGTTCGATTTTCATCGTAAAGAACATATTGTTAGACAATAGGAATATAGATATTTCCTTTCTGTCTAACACATATAACACAATTAACCGACAAGACAAATTAGTGGCCAAAGTCACTGTTTTGTAACATGCATGTAATTTTGGTCATAGTAGAAATCTAACTCAGGAAAAACAAATTCATGTTTCATCCCATTTCACACTACCACTAGACCACCATATGCACATATACAAGTTATAATACTCCATTTTTTTTAATTGTTGCTTAGTTGAATTTTATTTTTGTGAAGTTGAATCTTCGAACGTATAGAATCGTATTATTTACAAGAAGCATCGTATATGTATGCAATTTGAGGCTTAAAGCTCAAGTAACACCAAAGTTTTTAACAAAAGAAGTATTATTCTATTAACCAAAAAAAAAAAAAAA
>NC_025697.1:18253383-18258679 GCF_000633955.1 Camelina sativa
AACCAAAAAAAAAAAAAAAAGAAGTATTATTCTTCTAGGAAATTTTCTTTCCTTCGGATGGAATATATATACGTCAGAAGTATCAATAGTTCAATAAAAATATTGTTATTTTTTCAAAATATATTAGCAAATGATTTGTAAATGTTTTATTCGTAGAGTGGTGGAAATAATTTATTTTTAATGAGAAGAATATCCAATAGAAGTTTTATATATATTTATAGAGACGCATACACCTGAATTGGAACGTAACGTTATTGCATAGCATCAGCAAGCACTGGCGTGAAGTCTAAAAGCGATGCGATAATGTAAAATATATTTTAGACGACTTTGAGTTGGATAAAAAAGGAAACTTTTACATATTTAATTATATAAAAAGAACTCAATATTTTATTTAATTTGTGCAGAAACTTAATGCTTCTGTATTATAGCTTCAAAATCACATGATGAATGATGATGTTTTATATTATAGAGATTTTATGTCGATTTATTGTTTCAAAAGACTATACAATTAGGGTTTAGTAGATGGGATGAACTGGTTCACCATACTATATATATATAAGACATGAGATTACGAGATTGGGAGATTCTTTGAAGAAATAATGTGGATTACTTGTTAACACCTTTTCTTGAGATTGACTAGAGAGAACCACTTAGCCCTGGAGTCTAATACCGAGAATTTTATGAGTTCTTTGTTGAGGCTATGTCTCGTGTGGGACTTTAGTTGGGAAAACCGCTAATTTCCCTATAACTATTTTACTTTATAGCATTCGTACACATAATAATTATGTGTGTCTATTCTTCAATTAACAACGACAAAATTTGAATATTTTACACGAATTATATAAATCCGGTTTAAAACCACAAAATGATAAACGGTGTTACTGTTCTATTAATATATGCTGACTAGGATGCAATGTTTGCAGATTAACGCTATATAATACTACGAAACCCGAAGGTACCTCATTTAATTAAGGCGGCCCTTCAACCGCTTTTGGGTCTTTTTCGACTTGTAATTGAAAAGCTCATCCGGAGTAAGTATCCTATAAAAGCTGTTACAATCGTTAAAAAAAAAGGTAAACCACAATGAAAAACCTACTTGTAGGTGTCGTTTCAGCTATTTAAAAATAAAATATGAGAAAAAGACAAAAATATTTATTTTTCTAGACTCGAATTGACCTCTGAAATTGATAAACAACATGTAGTCAACCGAGCCAAAGTTACATTTTTATTATAAATTCGGAGATGTATATTTATATTCTTCTTTCAATAAATTAAAAATAACAACCCTAAAAGCATGATTACTAGAGGTTCTCTTAAGGATTCTCTTAATTAAAAATTTAAAAGTAATAATAAAAAAGAAAAAAACGGAGAAACGTTGGCTTCCCACAGAAACTAAGAATCATTACTCAAGATAGATGGTAGCATTTAATTAGTTAATTTTCTATTTTTAGATTTATTATTTAAATATATAATAATATTAAAAGAAAATAATTAAAATATATTTTTTGGAGCAACATTGATCGTTGCTGGGATAAAAATGGTCTAAGAAAAAAAAACTTTGTTGTTTCTTTCTCTTCTCTAGTCTATACAGCGAACCAATAGTGGACCCAAGTAGAAGTTAAGGAGGTCAACGAACTTGGGTAAAATCTTTAAATTAAGTGTTTTGCATATAAATCAATGAAGTTTCAGTAGCACAATTGGTTTTTTCTTTGTGTGATGCACCCCCAAACCCAGGTTTCATACTCATTTCTATGAGAACTCACACCACGTCCATACCATGTCCGTACAACCGTACGTCCGTACAACCACACCAAATGGGCCGTCCGTACATATTGGCTAACCAGCGAGCCCAGCCCTTGAAGTGGAAACCCTAAGTGTCTCCAAAGAATCTAGATCCTTCCTCCATGTAGCCGTTGCGAGATCAAGCAAGTGGAAGCAAACACAAGTCAAACAATAGTCACATGTTAGGTTAAGAGAAGGATGTCACTTTCAACTATGTAAATCGTGTATAGTATCTTAGAGAATATGCTTCTCTACTTTAGTCTATATTTAGATTGTAACTATGATACATTTCAAGTAAGAAAAGAGAATTCTCTTTCTCTATTTACACTTTACACTTTCGATTACACTCTCTATCTCACTCGCAAACTCTCTTCTCTCAAACTCTCTTCACTTGTGTTCATCATACTAAAACCACTCTAAACTTACATGGTATCAGAGCCTAACAGCTCCTGATCCTAAATCTCACACCCACCAAACACTTCCGCTTCAAATCTCTTGTTCTATCTCTTTCTGTTTCGACTTAGAAAGTCTCTCTTCTTTACCCGTTGGACATTAGCTTTTTAACCAACGGTTATTTCGACATGGAAGGCTCTAAGACCTTGATTGTTCCAGTTACTCTCAAGGGAGAGAACTATTTGCTGTGGGCAAGAACCACAAAAACGGCACTGTGTGGCCGAGGGCTTTGGACCCACATTACTTCTAGTGAAGCCCCAAAGGAGGCTACAACCGAAGATGACAAAGACACTGTCACTAAGGGCGAAGACAAGTGGTTTCAAGAAGACCAAAGTGTTCTAGCGATTATTCAGAACTTGCTTGATGCTCCAATACTTGAGGCCTACTCCTATTGTGAAACGGCCAAAGATCTATGGGACACATTACAAAATGTGTTCGGAAATGTTACAAACATCAACCACATCTTTGAAGTCAAGCGAGCCATCAACAACCTCAGCCAAGAGGATATGGAGTTCACTAAGCAGTTTGGCAAGTTTAGATCTCTTTGGGCTGAACTAGAGATGCTTAGGCCGGCGACCATTGACCCGGTGGTTCTAAACGAGAGGCGCGAACAAGACAAAGTGTTCGGTCTACTCTTAACTCTCAATCCATCTTACAATGACCTCATCAAGCATATCTTGAGGTCAGACAAGCTTCCAAGTCTTGATGATGTGTGTAATGAGATACAAAAAGAGCATGGCTCTATGGGACCATTTGGAAGCAACGGAGAGCTTGTGACGGCCAACAAGGTGGAGATGGCCACAGCAAACAAAGGCTACTACAAGCATGATGACAAGAATCCACCTGTTTGTGACCACTACAAGAAGATTTGCCATTTCAAGAGTCGGTGCTGGATCCTTCACCCTCATCTCTGTGTCAACCGGCCCATGTACAACCGGGGAGGACCACCGCGAGCTCATCAAGCAGCTATGGTGGGAGAAGCAACAACCTCCGAGCTAAACCATCAAGTCTCCGGAGGAAATGGAACCGCTCTAGCTGCCTCTTCCGAGCTGGTGAGGAAATCAGACCTTGATGCACTCATCAAAGCCCTCAAGGAGGCCTCTGGTAACTCCTATCTTGCTTCAAACCAAATTAAACCACTTATTGTTGGTCTGGTGCATCCCGTCATATGATTAGTGATCCTAAGTTAATTAGTAAAATTAAACCTGCTAATGGAAATGTTATTATAGCTAATGGTGAAAAAGTACCAGTCAAGGGAATTGGAGATTTAAAATTATTTGATAAAGTAACTAAAGCATTTTATATGCCAAAATTTACCTCTAACTTGCTATCGGTTAAGAAAGCTACCACTGATTTTAATTGTTATGCAATATTTGGTCCTAACAAGGTTCATTTTCAGGATATTGAGACAAGTAAAGTTCTTGGCCAAGGAGTCTCTAAGGATGACCTCTATGTGCTTGAGGACTTGAACCTATCTTCTTCTTCATCTTGTTTTAATTCGGTTGTTGTTAAATCTAATGGTACAATTTGGCATGCTAGATTAGGACACCCTCACACTCGAGCTTTAGAATTGGTGTTTCCTAATATCTCTTTTAAAAATGATGAGTGTGAAGCTTGTATCCTTGGCAAACATTGCAAGGCTGTTTTTCCTAAATCTATGACTATTTATGAGAATTGTTTTGATTTAGTTCATTCAGATGTTTGGACCTCTCCTTGCTTATCTAGAGAAAATCAAAAGTATTTGGTGACTCTTATTGATGAAAAATCCAAGTATACTTGGATAACTCTCCTTCGTACAAAAGATGGAGTCCTTGAAGCTTTTATTAGTTTTCAAAATTATATAACTAACCATTACAATGCCAAGATTAAAATTTTGAGATCAGATAATGGTGGGGAGTACAGAAGTCATGCCTTTAAACAACATCTCTCAAACCATGGCATTATTCACCAAACTAGCTTTCCTTACACACCACAACAAAATGGTGTGGCAGAGAGAAATAATCGGCATTTAATGGAGGTGGCTCGGTCCATGATGTTCCATACATCAGTTCCAAAATGTTTTTGGGGAGATGCTGTCCTGGCTGTGTGCTACCTAATCAACCGACTTCCCACCAAGATTCTCCAAGACAAATCGCCATTTGAGGTATTAAACAAAGAATCTCCACACTTGACCACTTACGAGTTTTTGGGTGTGTATGTTTTGTTTTAAAACCAAGAGAGCTGCGTGACAAACTCGATGCAAAGAGCACCAAGGGTATCCTCATTGGCTACTCTACAACACAAAAGGGGTAAAAGTGCTACGAACCAGAAACAAAGAGAGTCATGGTGTCACGAGACGTCAAGTTTGTAGAATCAAGGGGCTACTATGATAAGAGGAATTGGGAAGAGCTTAAAGAGTTGTCTCACTCACCATCTGATCGTGCCAACAATCTCCGCATTATACTTGAAAGACTTGGAGTTACAGATGATCGCACCAACCAGCACTCAAACACGCCTGACTCAACGGCGCCACCACTTGAGCCATCTAAAGATACTCCGATTGAAGATATGAGTACTGATCAAGATCATCATGAACCAGACCCAAGTGATGTTCATGAAGACATACCACTTAGTGCCGAGGCTACTCCTACAACTGACTCAGAAGAGGAAGATATCTCTAGTGATGTCATTCCACTAAGACGAAGTCAGAGACTTAAGTTTCCTCCATCAAACTGGACAAACAATCGGGTATATTACTGATATGTTACGGTTTTAACTCACTTTGACCCCGTTTATTTGATAGTTTTGTAGTTGTTTGAGTCCTTTTCAGGTTATAATAAGAGGCTAGGAAGCTAAAAGCAAGGATTGGAACAGCAGGAGCAATCGGAGCAGAAAGGAGTTGAATTGGAGCAGAAAAGCTGATTTTAGACCCAGGAGCACATGCTCCCGATTTCCGAGCACATGCTCCCAACTCTACGGTTTCATGACGACACGTGGCAAGCATCTAGGCACCGATTCCCTGCCTAATTCCCCTTATTTTAGGCGATCCTTTGTGAGAGAAAAAGGGCTGAGATCGTTTTTT
>NC_025697.1:18259555-18263383 GCF_000633955.1 Camelina sativa
AAGAGATATGTGAAAGGGTTAGTTTCTGGGAGAGTGTCAGAGGAAGAGAACGTGATGATGGTTTCAATAGAGTGCAATGCTGTGCTGCAAAACAAAGTGCTAAAGAAGAATGATGATCCAAGGCGATTTGTCTTATCTGTGAGAATCGGTAAAACGATTTTTGCAAACTCCCTCTGTGATCTAGGTTCCAGTGTGAACCTTATGCCATATTCAGTGGCTAAAAGGCTGGGTTACACGAAGTTCAAGTCTACACGGATTTCGTTAGTATTTGCGGATAGATCCACCAAGCGCCCCATAGGAGTGTTGGAGGATTTACATGTCCAGATAGGGGACACGCTTATACCAGCAGACTTTGTGGTTCTGGAACTTGAAGAAGAACCACGTGACCCCCTGATCTTAGGTAGATCATTCTTATGCACAGCTGGTGCGATTATAGATGTGCAAGGGGGAGCGATCGATCTCCAGCTGGGGGATATGATCGCAAGGTTTGAGATGAATAAGCTGCTCAAGAAACCTATGATAGATGGTCAGACTTTTGTGGTTGATGATGGTTCAGAGGTTGCACATGAGGTTACCGATGAAGTTCTCACTCTCGACCCGTTGGAGGTTGCCTTGACAAAGGCAGAGGGTAAGTATGGATTCTTGAATGAGGAAGCTGATGGTTTTACACGCATTTTGGATGCAGGTACACGGTTCCAGCAACTGGTAGCTTACGCCAGCCTAGACGATGAGAACCAATCAGGGGAGGAATCCGCCGAGGGAGCACCTGCTCCGGATTCCGGAGCACATGCTCCGGTAAAGTCAGCGGACGGTCCTTGGAGCGAGTTAAGAGCTCCAAAGGTAGAGCTAAAACCACTTCCAGCCGGGCTAAGGTACGCGTTCCTAGGTCCTAACTCTACATACCCCGTGATAGTGAACTCTGAACTAAACAATGTAGAGACCGCTTTGCTCCTTTGTGAACTTAGGAAGTATAGAAATGCTCTAGGGTATTCACTAGATGACATCCCAGGAATCTCACCAGATCTTTGCATGCATAGGATACATCTAGAAGATGAATCAATGACTTCGGTAGAACATCAGAGGAGGTGGAACCCGAATCTAAAGGATATTGTTAAGAAAGAGATAATGAAACTTCTAGATGCGGGTGTAATTTATGCTATTTCTGATAGTTCCTGGATTAGTCCAGTTCATGTAGTCCCTAAGAAAGGTGGGATTACAGTGGTTAAGAATAATAAAGGATGAGTTGATTCCTACTAGGACAGTTACGGGACATCGCATGTGCATAGACTATAGAAAACTTAATGCTGCGACCCGTAAGGATCATTTTCCTTTGCCGTTTATTGATCAAATGCTTGAGAGATTGGCTAACCATCCTTACTACTGTTTCTTACATGGCTATTCAGGTTTCTTTCAGATCCCAATCCATCCCGACGATCAAGAGAAGACCACATTCACATGTCCTTACGGCACCTTTGCTTACCGCAGAATGCCGTTTGGCTTGTGCAATGCACCAGCAACCTTCCAAAGATGCATGATGTCCATTTTCACTGACCTGATTGAGGATATAATGGAAGTTTTCATGGACGATTTCTCCGTCTATGGGAGCTCCTTTTCCGTTTGTTTGTCTAATTTGTGCAGGGTGTTGCAGCGGTGTGAAGACAAACATCTGGTGCTGAATTGGGAGAAATGCCACTTCATGGTCAGAGATGGGATAGTGCTGGGACACAAGATTTCTGAAAAGGGGATTGAGGTTGACAAAGCCAAGGATGAGGTGATGATGAGTTTACAACCGCCTAATTCGGTCAAAGGGATCCGCAGTTTCCTTGGTCACGCCGGTTTCTACAGACGGTTCATTAAGGATTTCTCCAAGATAGCAAGACCACTTACCCAGCTGTTGTGTAAGGAAGTGAAGTTTGATTTCCATTCTGCTTGCTTTNCATACTTGTTGGTTCCAAAGTGGTTGTTCACACTGATCATGCAGCATTGAGGTATCTACTGACGAAGAAGGATGCAAAACCAAGGCTACTCTGATGGATTTTGTTGCTTCAAGAGTTTGACTTGGAGATTAAAGACAAGAAGGGTATTGAGAACGGAGTTGCAGATCACTTGTCAAGAATGAGGATAGAAGAAGAGCTACCCTTGGATGATAGCCTTTCTGAAGAACATGTTTACTCGATCGGCATCTTTGATCCCGCCGAGCACATGCTCCGCCTGGGAGCACATGCTCCGAAAACCCCATGCAAGGCAATCGATACCAACAAACAGCCGAGTTTTCCTTGGTTTGGAGAGTATGCAAACTACCTAGCAGCAGAGAAAGAACCTACTGAGTTTGTGGGGAACAAGAAGAAGAAGTTCCTAAAAGACATAAGGCGGTATTTTTGGGATGAGCCTTACCTCTATAGGCATTGCTCGGATGGTGTTTTCAGGAGGTGTGTGACTGAGGAGGAGGTTCCTGGAGTCTTGTTTCATTGCCATAGCTCACCCTATGCTGGACACTTTGCTACTTTCAAAACCGTGTCCAAAGCTCTTCAAGCGGGTTATTGGTGGCCTACCATGTTCAGAGATGCGCAGCGGTTCGTGTCTACTTGCGACACATGTCAGAGACAAGGGAACATCAGCAGGAGGAATGAAATGCCTCAGAATTTCATCTTGGAGGTTGAGGTATTTGATGTTTGGGGAATTGACTTCATGGGACCTTTCCCGAACTCATTCGGCAATGAGTACATATTGGTGGCTGTCGATTACGTGTCCAAGTGGGTAGAAGCTTTGGCCAGCCCCAATAATGATGCAAAGATCGTGCTCAAGATGTTCAAGTCGGTTATTTTCCCACGGTTTGGTGTCCCACGGGTAGTCATTAGCGATGGTGGATCGCATTTCATTAACAAGGTCTTTGAGAGTCTTCTCAAGAAGAATGGAGTGAGGCACAAGGTCGCCACCCCCTACCACCCACAAACAAGCGGCCAAGTTGAGATCTCTAACCGGGAGATTAAGAGCATTTTGCAAAAAACAGTGAACACAACAAGGAAGGATTGGTCTCAGAAGCTAGATGAGGCTCTATGGGCTTATAGAACCGCCTACAAAACACCCCTGGGGACTACACCGTTTCACTTGGTGTATGGTAAGGCGTGTCACCTTCCTGTTGAGCTAGAGTACAAGGCTGCTTGGGCAGTGAAAATGCTGAACTTTGACACTAAGAGCGCCCATGAAAGGAGGAAGATGCAACTGCATGAGCTAGAGGAGATTAGGCACCTCGCCTATGAAAACTCAAAACTCTACAAGGAGCGTACCAAAGCCTACCATGACAAGCGGATCCTCACTAGGACCTTTGCTCCTAATGATCAAGTCTTGTTGTTCAACTCTAGGCTGAAACTGTTTCCCGGAAAGCTAAGATCACGATGGTCCGGACCCTTCACCATCAAGGAGATTAGACCATATGGGGCTGTTGTGTTGCTGGACACAAAAGGAGGAAAATTTGTGGTGAATGGACAGAGGCTGAAGCCGTATCTTGCTGTCTCTGAGCATGCAAGGGGTGAGACCGTCACCCTAGGTGATCCTCCTACTGCCTAAGGAGCTTTCTAGTCAAGCTAATGACTTAAAACAAGCGCTGGGTGGGAGGCAACCCACCAGATATATATTGCTGAGTTTTTCTTTTTCTTTTTAGGATTTGTTTCTTCTCTTTTCGGTTTCAGGAATGTTGGAAGAAGACGCGGAGCACATGCTCGCAGGACGCGAGCAACCCGAGCACATGCTCGGCGAACTGAGAACCAAAGAAAAAGAGAAGAGCGATTGGGCCAGGTAAGTTTAATGAATTTCAGGCCCAGGCCCACC
>NC_025697.1:18264050-18280461 GCF_000633955.1 Camelina sativa
GATGGTCCGGACCCTTCACCATCAAGGAGATTAGACCATATGGGGCTGTTGTGTTGCTGGACACAAAAGGAGGAGAATTTGTGGTGAATGGACAGAGGCTGAAGCCGTATCTTGCTGTCTCTGAGCATGCAAGGGGTGAGACCGTCACCCTAGGTGATCCTCCTACTGCCTAAGGAGCTTTCTAGTCAAGCTAATGACTTAAAACAAGCGCTGGGTGGGAGGCAACCCACCAGATATATATTGCTGAGTTTTTCTTTTTCTTTTTAGGATTTGTTTCTTCTCTTTTCGGTTTCAGGAATGTTGGAAGAAGACGCGGAGCACATGCTCGCAGGACGCGAGCAACCCGAGCACATGCTCGGCGAACTGAGAACCAAAGAAAAAGAGAAGAGCGATTGGGCCAGGTAAGTTTAATGAATTTCAGGCCCAGGCCCACCAGGCCCAGGTAACCCACCAGGCCCACTATCTCGCGGTTGCTGCCACCACACCACCACCGCCGCCGACCCAGGCCCACTGGTGAGACCACCACGTCGGAGGCGCCGCCTTGCCCGTTCGGAGAGCGAGAGCCCAGACGATTCCGACGCCTGATCGCGGTTACACACACCATCATTGTACTATCCGCCTTATTTTATTTTCATTTTTATTGTTATCTTCATTTTTCTTCTTGTCTAGGTCTCTCTTTGGCTTATTTTCACACCGGAGACAGTGTGAAGTAAGTCCGGGGAAGGGTCACCTATGACATTTGTTTTCTTTATTTTTCTTTTTATTGAGTCAGTTTGTCATGTGAGTCGAACCAAAACTTGTGGGAATTATGACCGAAATCTGTGATGTTTTTAACCATTTGTGAGTTTGACCGTTTTTCCTAGTGACCATTGTTGCAGAACTAAGAGTACAGAGACGAGCTAATACCTCTTCACATTCGGACCCTTCTCCTGGCCAGAAAAGCTTCATCCCATTAAGGTTTCACCGGAAAGACTTAGACTCTACTTTATTGGAACCTAACCGGATTTAAATTCTTCTCGTTTTGGGCATTAGGATAGGGAACGTGTCACATATTCAGGACTTCTTATTCATTTTGCCAATCTTGCTGATCCTGAATAGCTAGCTCATTTTAAGTTAGTACCCACCCCGAGCCTAACCTCCTTTCAAACCACTTGCACTTGTATTTTTGTTTTCTCATTCTGTGCAGCTATGTGCAAAACGGTCGGGGAGAGCAGGACTGACAAAATCTCTAACTCGCTCTTGCTGGAGAACCAAAGAGGAAAGAGCCGGACGGACAGAGCACGTGCTCCAACCCAGCGAGCACCTGCTCCGAAATTATATACATCCGAGTCCGCGAGTTGTTTTGAGCAGAGAGAGAGCCTAGGATACGGTCCGCATGCTCCAGGGGCAATATCAGAAGAAGATCCCCCATCATCCTTCATATGTCTAAAAAAAAAAATTAATTAAAAAAAAATAAAAATAAAAAAAAAATAAAAAAAATAAAAAAAAATGGTGCCGTTGCCGAGGAGGGACCAGAGCTAGTGTTACACACCCCCGAGCATGCGTTGTACCCTGAGGAGAAAAGAGAGGCTGAGTTTGAGAAGATAAGAAGAGGAGAGTGATTAGAGGTTGTGGACATCAATGAGTCCACTCTCCCTTACCATTTTGTGCGATATCCTGCATCTCTTTCGAAGTAATGGTAACCCCTAAACACTCTATAGCTCCACCATTAAAACAGCCTTTTATCTACCAAGCCTCGATTTCACTAGCTTAATGCCCTTAATGAGAAGCTCACGCCAATTTTAATTGAATGTAAAGAGTCTTTGTCTGGAAAGTGATCTTTTTCTGGGTTTGATTGCCAATTATGGTTCTGGTTTTGGAGATGTTTGCTGGAGAAGTTTTTGGTAAGAATCGGTATAGCTTGTTCTAACACATGTGGTTTGCAGGTCATGGTCTACTCACGGTTTCTGAGATTTTTGCGAGTTCCCACCTTGGCTCTCTTGGCGCTTGGTTTGAGTTTGTTTGAGGACAAACAAAGATCTAAGTCCGGGGGAGTTGATATGTTACGGTTTTGACTCACTTTGACCCCGTTTATTTGATAGTTTTGTAGTTGTTTGAGTCCTTTTCAGGTTATAATAAGAGGCTAGGAAGCTAAAAGCAAGGATTGGAACAGCAGGAGCAATCGGAGCAGAAAGGAGTTGAATTGGAGCAGAAAAGCTGATTTTAGACCCAGGAGCACATGCTCCCGATTTCCGAGCACATGCTCCCAACTCTACGGTTTCATGACGACACGTGGCAAGCATCTAGGCGCCGATTCCCTGCCTAATTCCCCTTATTTTAGGCGATCCTTTGTGAGAGAAAGAGGGCTGAGATCGCTTTTTAATAGGGAGATTTGAATTTGGAATCTTTCCTTATTTTTCTCTACTTGTATGCTATTTAACCTAGGGTTTTAGGGGAGAGATACTTACCTTTTCTTTTAGTATTTGGGGGAGCGACGTTTTGTGAGGGAGAGGAAGAGCGGCTACGTTAGAGAAGCGATTCTGAACCCTTGTGATTTTTATATTTTTATGCTATTGAATTTCTCATCTATGTTGGCTATTCATTTCTCTATGTCTGAGTAGTTTTCTTTGCTAGATTAGGGGTTTCAAAAGGGGTTTCATGGGTTAGCAACAGAACACAAATAGGGCTTTATATAATCGATTGTCTTCACTATTGTTAGACTTAATGCTTAGGTTGATTTGATCACCCAATCTATGATTCTAGGTTTATCTATTCATCAAAAGTGTAATAGGTTGCTAGAAAAGACATTAGTGGGCAAATTATCCTAGACCTGCGAAAGTTGATGTGTAGGTGATTTGTGAACTTATCATTCCTGTTCTTTAATGCTTGTCTGCGATTCTGGGCTCAAACGACAGTTTAGGGTTTATGGACCGCCGAGCATGTGCTCCGGATGTCTGAGCACGTGCTCCGCGTTTCCGCACAGAATCGATCAGATAGAGTTATTGATACCACGACAGTGGATCAGTTTATATTTATGTTTGAGTTCTAGACTGGTACTTAATCTATGCCCTGAATAGTTGTTTAGTTGCTATCTCTGAAATTCCCGAGAATTACCCCTGATCTAGTGTTTTGCTTATTGCCTTTTTATACCATTTTAATCGCGTTACTGTTACCAAAAAAACCCAACTTTGAATTGTCTTAGCTTGAAATTGAACCAATAGAACCATAGAGTAAAACTTGGTCTTCGTGGGATTCGACTATTAAGTACTACTTCTTTGCTGTGCATTTGCAGTAGAAAAATAGGGTTTAAAACTCTGTGTATCAATTACGACAATGTTGTTGTTGCTCATCCCATTCAAGCTGTGTGCAGCCTTGCACACTTCCCCTTGGCACATCAAAAATTTCTTGGCCAAGTGGACAAACATTGGGTTCCACAAACCTATGAAGAAGCTAAGGAGCACAAAGTGTGGTGTGATGCTGTGACAGCTGAGAAAACAGCTATGGAACAGAACCATACGTGGGATGAGGCCGATTTACCAAAAGGCAAGAAAGCAGTCACATCTCGATGGATCTTTACTATTAAATTCAAGAGTGATGGGGAGATTGAACGGTATAAGGCAAGACTTGTTGAACGAGGATTTACACAAACGTATGAGGAGGATTATCTTGATACGTTTGCTCCAATTGCAAAACTTCACACGGTTCGTGTTGTTCTCTCTTTGGCTACCAACTTGGATTGGGAACTTTGGCAAATGGACGTCAAGAATGCGTTCTTGCAAGGCGAACTTGAAGATGAAGTGTAAATGTGACCTCCACCCGGATTAGAAGAGACTATAGGTCCGGGTAAAGTGTTCAAGCTCAACAAAGCCATTTATGGCCTGAAACAGTCACCAAGAGCTTGGTACCATAAATTGAGTACTACATTGCTTGGGAGAGGCTTTCGCAAATCAGAAGCTGATCACACCCTCTTCACATTACCAAGCGACCAAGGTATTGTAGTCATTCTAGTATATGTTGATGATATCATCATATCTGGAAGTGACAAGGTAGGAATTAAAGAGACTAAAGACTTTCTCAAATTAGTCTTTGATATCAAAGATCTAGGAAAACTCAAATATTTTCTTGCTATAGAAGTCTATAGGTCTAATGAGGGTTTATTTCTATCACAAAGAAAATATGCTCTTGATCTGTTGAGTGAAGCAGGAAAACTTGGTTCAAAGGCTGTAACGACACCACTCGAAGAGAACTATAAGGCAGGAGGAAAGGGGGAGCTTGAGGCGGCTCCATTTGAAGATGTCACACGATATAGGCGACTAGTGGGTAAGCTTATATATCTCACCATTACTCGACCTGACATTTGCTTTACTATGAACCAGGCTAACCAGCATATGCAAAACCCCACTGTCCATCATTGGAACATGGTGAACCGTATTCTCAAATACATCAAAGGTGCACCGGGACAAGGAATTTGGATGGGACGCAATGAGAACACGGAACTAGTAGGATATTGTGATGCTGATTACGCCGGAGATTGTGACGATCGTAGATCCACCACCGGTTACTGTACATTCCTAGGAGGCAATCTTGTCACGTGGAAGAGCAAGAAACAAAAGGTGGTATCTCTCTCAAGCGCCGAAGCCGAGTATAGGGCCATGAGGAAATTGACTAACGAACTAATGTGGCTTAAAGCTCTACTAAAGGACCTTGGAGTTGAGTCATCAAAACCTATCACAATGCACTGTGATAATGAGACAGCCATTCACAGAGCCACCAATTCTGTGTTTCACGAAAGAACAAAGCACATTGAAGTTGATTGTCATAAGGTCCGAGAACAGATACAACTTGGTGTCATTCTCCCTTGCCACACCAAAAGCTCCGAACAGCTCGCTGACATTCTTACCAAGGCGGCTAGTCCACAAGTTTGTGAGTACATTCACAACTAGGTCTCAAAGACCTCACTCGGCCATGAGAGTCCCCAACATGGCACCTACACTCTTTTTCCCTTATGTATAGTTTTTCCCAAGTGGTTTTCTATACTAAGGTTTTTAACGAGGTGGGTGTTCGTGAGTCCAAGCTTGATGATCCTACTCGATCAAGCTTGAGGGGGAGTATGAGAACTCACACCACGTCCGTACCATGTCCGTACAACCGTACGTCCGTACAACCACACCAAATGGGCCGTCCGTACATATTAGCTAACCAGCGAGCCCAGCCCTTGAAGTGGAAACCCTAAGTGTCTCCAAAGCATCTAGATCCTTCCTCCATGTAGCCGTTGGGAGATCAAGCAACTGGGAGCAAACACAAGTCAAACAATAGTCACATGTTAGGTTAAGAGAAGGATGTCACTTTCAACTATGTAAATCATGTATAGTATCTTAGGGAATATGCTTCTCTACTTTAGTCTATATTTAGGTTGTAACTATGATACATTTCAAATAAGAACAGAGAATTCTCTTTCTCTATTTACACTTTACACTTCCGATTACACTCTCTATCCCATTCGCAAACTCTCTTCTCTCAAACTCTCTTCACTTGTGTTCATCATAATAAAACCTCTCTAAACTTACAATTTCTATACCAATTATTTCTTTCTCTATTTTATTTAACAGTTTAAAAATAAAATTATTGACCTAAAATTTTCCCCACTGCAACGGACGAACCTCGATAAATTATTATACCCAAAAACCAGGCTGCAATAAGATAAGTCTATCAATTGAAAAATCTTCTTTTTCCTCCATAGCTTCTACTAGACTTCGAATCTGCCAGTAGAACCTAAGAAACCAATCAAATCGTAAAAGGGGAAAAAATTTTAAAGGTGACAGATGAAAGCTAGAATGAGGATTCATATATTCATAATGAGAACCATTCAACTTCAAAAAAAGTACAGAGAAGATGGGAGAAGAGAAAGTAAAAGAGAGAGAAAAATATATTTTTTTTGTTAATTTAAATATGTATATACGTCTTTTAATTCAATGATGAAACAACCCAATCCGTTTTTTTAATAATATATAATTAACCATCTCATACTACTTAATTAAACTAACAACATAAACATCACTAACCAACCAATATACCAACAACCAATGACATGCACATCGGAAACAACACATAACCAACTCCAATAATTCATCAACACAGTATCATTCATAACTGATGCAATCTTAGAAATATCAACTCATCAAGAATTGGTTCAAGGAAAATCAAGATCAAATTATAAAGAAAATTCTAGAAGACAATCAATTCATGGCTACATCAAGAAAGTATCTAGATACAAAGAACCAATCTCCATCAATGATGATTGATAAAATCTCTCAAATTTATTCTTGATTTATTTATGTAATTAGTTTGATTTATTTTGTATTTATGTTATTGATTTGTAAATTGAACCTATATAAGCTCATGTTTCCCTTCATTGTAAAGATAGAATATTTTTGGAAAAATAAAAGAGAGAGTTTTCTCGCTTTGAAGCTTAGGCTTTTGTTTTACTTGTCTTTTCTATTGTGTGTGATGTCTTTAGAAAACAAGTTGAGTCTTTATCTTTGTGTGTGATTTACTTAGATATTGATTTGTGTTCTTATCACAAAGTCATTCCGCAACTTTGTGTGGCGAACTTCGATCCATCATTCATCTCCATCCTATCCGAGTTGGTTAGAGAGGTCCTTTAGACCAGCTATCGATTCACCCCTATTTTAACTTACATCAATAACCATTATATCCAACAACCTAACATACTGCTATACAAGATTCCAACGTTAATAAACCTAACAAAGACAAACAACACATAACTGAGACCCTAGATCATCCTCCTCCTCATCGCCATGATTCCACGTCGTATACTACCTACACCACAAACAACAATTGAGATGCGTAAGTATTACACAAATACTTAGTAAGGCAATCCTCCCATCTACTAGGCTATACACACAAGCAAGTAAGGCTATACACAAGAAAACATCATATAAACAATTAAAACATATAATTGGAACAAAAACTGCGTCTACAGACACCTAATGTCGGTCAACACCCCTTCTAGTGTCGGTCGACACCAACAGACTGCACCACAGCTCGCCAACCTATGATCCATGCTCCTACACCCATAGCATCCCTGACCACCTTGGTTTGTTACTGACGTGTCCTCTCGCTTCCTGTTATGTCCTTGCACTGGCTTGCTTCCCTTTCTTGGAATGCTCTGCTCCAACATCTCCTATGTCTGAACAGTTGGGCTAACCACAACGGCCTGCTCCCACAGGTCGTCCTTGATCTCAGCCGTGTTCTCCACAAGCTCTGCCCTTGTGACGTAGTTCCTCTCTCTGCAGTTGATCCTCATGTTCTCACAAAGCACCCTCATGAACCTCTTAACCTGAGCGGCCTCAGACTCCATCTCTCGGCCCTCATACACCAAAAGCCAGCTGAACTCCACATCCATTTCACGAACCGTCGGAGTCCCCTGTTACAACTTTAGAAACTGCACCTCCAAACGGTCTATGGCCTCACAAGGGAAGTACTTGCGGTTGAATACCTCCACGAAATCAACCCAAGTCATCTCCCTCTACACTCTCCTGGCAGCCACTAACCTCCACTATAGGTGAGCTTCGCCTATCAGGTTGTGGACCCCTATGTACATCCAAAACTCATCAGGACATCTGAGAGACTAGAAGTTTCATTCCACTCTCGTCCTCCATGCCTCCGCAGCAAAAGAGTCAGTACCACCCGAGAAACGCTCCGTACCAATCCTGCCCATTTCCCTCAGCATGGTAACATAATTGGAATGGGCTCTTGCACCTGCAGCCGCTGGCTGCTGCACCTCCGCCACCACAGGCGGCACCACCGGAGCCTGTGACAGTACAACGCCCAACAACCGCTCCAACAGGTGCGCCAACAAGCTTGCCAAATCAACACCTCCACCAGAGTCTCCGCCTATTGGAACTCACGCACCCGAAACTCTAGTACCACCGACCAACCCAGCACCGACACTGCCCACACCGACTCCATCGACGCCAATGCTCCTATCAGCACCTCCACCGGCCACACTCACGGACCCCTTCGGGAATGCCTTCGACTTGCTGACGCCCTCTGCTGTCACACTCTGATCCATGGTATCACTAACCGCTGGGCCTCTGCCCCTACCACGACCACGTCCGCGTCTACGACCACGTCTGCGTCCTGCAAATGCACCACCTCTAACCATTTTCTCTACCATGAACAGAAGGCTAAGCAAACAATCTGAAACCATACACAAAACACAACTTACCGTAGAATCACATTGAAGGCTCGATGAGGATTATAGAGGACTCCATACCACATGAAAATTGACTAACTATTCATGATCAATTCCATCACACAACATCATGCATCAAGCAACAGGAAAATAATTCAACCAAGTAAATTCCTAAACCGCTCTAAACAATCCATTAACCCACCCTAGAACCGTAAGCGCTCTGATACTAAACTGAAACAACCTGACCCGTTTTGTTTTTTAAGAATATATAATTAACCATCTCATGCTACTTAATTAAAAGAACAATATAAACATCACTTACAAACAAAATTACCAACAACCAATGACATGCTCATCGGAAAGAAGCCAACTCCAATAATTCATCAACACAATATCATTCCTAACCATTCTATCCTACAATCTAGCATACTGCTATACAAGATTCCAACATTAATAAACATAACCAAGACAAACAACACATAACCGAGACCCTAGATCATCCTCCTCCTCATCGCCATGATTCCACGTCGCATATTACCTACACTACAAACAACAATTGAGATGCGTAAGTATTACACAAATACTTAGTGAGACAATCCTCCCATCTACTAGGCTATACACGCAAGCAACTAATGTCATACACAAGAAAGCTGGATAAAAACAGCTAAAACATATAATTGGAACAAAAACTGCATTCACAGACACCTGGTGTCGATCGACACTCCAGGTGTCGGTCAACGCCCCTTTTGGTTTTTGTCGACACCACTACCACACTTCACCACTTATGTAACTCGATTTCCTTCCGAGAAATTAGATGGTGTCGATTGAAACCCGCTTGGTGTCAGTCGACACCCAACCTCTACAACACCTCCATTGACGATCTCCACCATCAACCGACCCTAAAACTCCACCACATCATCTTTCACGATGACACAGCGAAGGGCAGCCACACATGACCACACAAACAACACAAAAACACACAAAACAGAAAGGAATCAATCAAACAATCCGCAAATCAATCACACAAACCCTAACTGCTCAAATAAGCAATGGTCATGCACTCACCTAGATTTAGAACGAATCTAGGCGAACGAGACAATGAATAACACCACAGAAATCTCCATGACACCAACAATCATGAAACCTCCTTCTCTTCTTTTTAACAACCCCCCAAAATAGATTCATCTGCTCCTCTTAATCCTCCTCAAGGCTCCCTTTGCTCTTAGGATCAACCTCACAATCTCTATCTCTCTTTCTGTTTATCTCCTAGAAGCGACAAACACCACTTGGCAAAGCAAATAGGTTACTCATGCCTTTTAAAACGAGACCTAGGGTTTCCAAACCCAAACCAAGCTAAACCGAGCGATTTCAAAACAAACCGAATAACCACCAATTTAGTGGTGTCGACCTAGACCCTCCTTGGTGTCGATCGACATACACCCTAAATTTGGTTCAGGATGTTACAACTGATAACAAAAGTTTCCTTGGCGCAGTTGGTTCTGAGGTTGTAAAAGTTTCTTGTTATTGTGGGTTCGAATCTAGGTTAGATATAGTTTGTCTGAGATTGTTCTTCTTTTTAAATATGACCAAAACGACGTCGTTTCTAGTGTCTCAAATGCGATTTGTTGATTTTGAGTTTGAGCATAACAAAAGTTTCCTTAGGTGCAGTTGGTTATTGGATTTTTAAATTGTCTTATTTATTATGGGTTCGAATCCAGGTTAGATATAGTTTGTCTTAGATTTTTCTTCTTTTTAAACATGACCAAAACGACGATGTTTCGTAGTGTCTTAATCTGCAAACGCGGTTTTTTGGTTTTGAGTTTGACCATATTTGAATTGACCATAACAAAAGTTTCCTTGGACGCAGTTGGTTCTAAGGTTGTCAAAGTGTCTTATTGTGGGTTCAAATCCAGGTTAGCTATAGGTTCTCTCAGATTTTTCTTGTTTTCAAACATGACCGAAACGACGATGTTTCGTAACGTCTTAATCTGCAAACGCAATTTGTTGGTTTTGAGTTTGACCATATTTGAATTGTTCATGTAAGAAAATTCAAATTTTAGGGAATTCAAAGTTTTATTCATGAATATGAAACAACCCGATCTGTTTTTTTTTTTTTAATAATATATAATTAAGCATCTCATACTACTTAATTAAACCAACAACTTAAACATCACTAACCAACCTCCAATAACATGCACAGCAGAATACATCAATAACCATCTCCAATAAATAATCAAAGAATATCATTCCTAACCATTCTAGCCAACATCTACCATACTGCTATATAACATTCCAACTTCAGAAACATAAACAAGACCAACAACACATAACGAAGACCCTAGATCATCCTCCTTCTCATCGCCATGATTCCACATTGGATAATACCTACACCGCAAACAATAATTGAGATGCGTAAGTAGTATCACAAATACTTGGTGAGACAATCCTCCCATCTACTAGGCTATACACACAAGAAATTAAGGCCATACACAAGAAAACAACATAGAAACACCCAAAACAGACAATTGGAACCAAAACTGCGTGCATAGATGCATGTTGTCGATCGACACCAACAACTAGTGTCGGTTAACACCACCACCAGACTGCACCACTTCTGCAATGTGATTTCCATTCGCGACGTCAGATGGTGTCGATCCACCACCTGGTGTCAGTCGACACCACAACTCTGCAACACCTCCGTTGACGATCTCCACAATCAATCTACCCTAAAATTTCACCACATCATTCCGCACGACGACAAAATCAAGAACAGCTACACATGGCTACACAGATACAACAAAAGCACACAAAACATAAAGAATCAATCATACAATCACCACCACCAGACTGCACCACTTCTGCAACGAGATTTCCTTCCGCGACGTCAGATTGTATCGATCGACACCCACCTCGTGTCGGTCGACACCGCAACTCTGCAACACCTCCATTGACGATCTCCACCATCAATAAACCCTAAAACTTCTCCACATCATCTCCCACAACGACATAACCAAGAACAACCACACATGGCCACACAAACACCGCAAAAGCACACAAAACAGAAACGAATCAATCATACAATCACCATATCAATCACACAAACCCTAATTGCTCTGATAAGCTTTGGTCATGCACCAACCTTAGCAAAGAGAGAAGATTGAAATGAAGATAGCAAGAAACCACGCCACATCAACTTACTCATGCCCAGAAAGCTACTGATCTTCTTCTCCTCTCCTTAACAATACTAAAACAAGCCCTTATTCTCCTCTTAAAAGCTCTTTAACCTTCTTCTTAAGCCTCTAGATCAAGCTCCCAAGGCAATTCTCTATGTTCCTCTTTCTCCAGAAGCGATAAAAGACAAAAACCAACAAAGAGAGGCGGCTTGTGCTTTTTAAAACGAGATTTAGGGTTTCCAAACTCAAATCAAGCTAAACCGGACGATTACAAAACAAACAGCATAACCACAATTTGATGGTGTCGATCGACACTATCCTTGTGTCAATCGGCACTCAGAATACGATAAATTAACTGAATTCGTGGGGGAGGGGGGGTATAGACCGCTTTTCCGATTTTAATTTAGTTCATAAATCTTTATTATCTTGAAATCGGTATTCTACAAGCTATTGTATTCAGTTTACAACTTTGGTTTCATCTAGGATCTAAGAAGAGAATGAACAAAGAAAAAAAAGAAGAATAAGAAGAAGATGTCCATAAATATTGAAGAAGAGTCATCTGATTTCCACCTTTAACGAATACATAACTACTTTTTCTTCCCCTTTCTTGTAAAATGAATGATTTACCAATCATACATGTCAAATAGTGTCAAATCTTAAGCATGTCCAAAAAGTTCGATCTTTCATGATCTTAGAAAGCTGAAAGCAAGACATGTAAATGATTTTACTAAAGCCTATCTTTTTTAATAATGAATTTAATTTGGCGGACCAAGCAGCCATCTTTGGGGAAAAGCGTAATACTCACTTAACATATGCAAGAAAATATTATATTTTGGATCTTCCACAAAGTCCCATTCCCCTTGACTTAGTTATACAAAGACTAATTTAGTAGCTTTCCAAAATAGAAAATTTCACATAACACACCAATTTATGTTTTTCTTTCAGTATTTGACAGCCACCTGTATTTCTTGACAAAAATAGCCTTCTAATTCTGTTGATTTAGTTTTTTCTTCAACTATACCATATAAACAAAAAAAAATGGTTATAATTTTTTCTTTTTATTAAATACAAATATATTTAGAAACTCAGAATTTTGGAAGAAAAAAAATAAGAAGTCGAGAACGAAGGGGAGTGAATCTTTTTCCTAAAATGGAATCACAATTTATTCTAAACCTAAAACTAATCATGGTGAGATAATTGTTTCTTGAGTTCTCAACTAGAGATTATATAGTTCAATTGATTGAGATATTTTCTAGGTAAGTTGGAGGAATGGAGAGATATCCAACATAGAATTTGTCGAATAGATTCTCTTAGGTTTAGAAAAAGGAAAAATGTTGCAAGAAGAAGAAGATATTGATATTGGAGTCGACTGGTAGGGATTATGAGACAAATGTGAACGACGGGCAAAATTAGAGTTGTAGAGGATAGTCGTGTTGAAAATGACTGCAAAATTACAATCATGCCCCTTTATTAAAAACGTCAGATTGTGGACGTACATAGGTGTATACAAAAAATGTTATGGACGTACAATAAATAAACAAATATTATGGACGTATATGAAAGAAGAACATGTGCTAAACAAAATATCCTTACAAAGTACATACAATGTTGATTTTATTTTCGAACAATTATGTGAACTCAAAAAACTATATAAATTATAAGTATTACTTTCATCCAAAAAATAGTTCATAAAATATTAGTCTAACATACATATAGCCCCTAAACAGCCTCTAAAAATTGAACTTTAAATCGTACACATATACGATCATATTGAATTAAACTTACATAACTCCTAAATAAAATCCTGAAGATTAAACCTTGAATTGTATACGTACCCAATCATATTGACTTAAATGTACATAGTCCTAAACAGGGAAAAGAGACATTTCCTACCTGTACACTCCCCATAAGGGCGAATTCATTTATGTACAATCATGTAGTGCTAATTTAGACATGTACCCCAATAAAATTCACAATTCATTCATGTACTTATAAAATTCAGCCGATTTCAAAGTCCACGTTAATGGATTTAAGTCAACCGTTAGAGATGCTGACTCAAACGAAACGACGCCGTTTTGCTATGTTATCTTGCATAAAAAAACCATTTGATCCCACTCCCGTCGTTGATTTAATCAAGACTTACATGTTTTTTAGGTTTATAATAATAAGTTTGTATGTTACTTTCGAGAAAGGTTGTGGGATCAAATAGTTATGTCATATTCTAAACATGTATGAGTGCGCGGGTTTGATCCACGGGAATGGGGATTTCTGGCATTTTTTTTGGGAATTTAACATAGCAAAACGGCGTCGTTTTGTCTGAGTCAACATCTCTAACAGTTGACTTAAATCTGTTAACGTGGACTTTGAAATCGGCTCAATTTTATAAGTACATGTATGAATTGTGAATTTTATTGAGGTACATGTCTAAATTAGCACTACATGATTGTACAGAAAGGAATTCGCACTTTTGGGGAGTGTACAGGTAGGAAATGGCCATTTTCCTGTCCTAAACAACCCCTAAAAACTAAACTCCAAACCGTATATATTCACTATCATATTACTCAAACGTACACAACCCCTAAAAAATCCTAAGATTAAAACACAAACCGTATATGTACATGGTCATCAAGGTTGAAGTATTTGAAGATTTATTTTTGAAGAAAAGGGGAAGAGGTTCTCTCAGTGATTATCATAAGTTCAGTCATAAGTTTTCAAATAAAATTTGCAAGGACATATCAAGCTCATTTGAAAAGAAAATCCTACGTAAAGGAAAGATAAGATGTATATTGTTCTATTGTAAAAATTAATCGAAGTCTCATCAAAAAACTCGGGCGCATGGACTCCCGCGCGGGCGACTTTCCTCTCTTTATCTTCTTTGAAAGTAGCACACTCACCGTAAATTTCTTGCCTCTCTGGTGTCCGGTTGCGACTGGTGCCATGAGAGGGCTATAGGTTCCCTCTGTCCGATTCGTGTTGTGCACTTGAAGTAATCAGAGGTCTTGTTTCGGCCCTAATGCTCACGGTGAGTGTTGAAGGTCCACCGTGCGTGTCAGCCGTTTTGGTGGTCGGAAGTTCTTGCTCTCTGCCTCTGTTGCTTGTAGCCAGCGATAGCCCAAGGCGGAGGCTCGTTTTCTTTCCCTAGCGCCTCGCATGGGAGCAATTTTTTTTGTAGATCTACTTGCACATCTTCTTCTTCCTGGCGTTTCTGGCGGCGGGGCTGTGGTTTCGCTTCTCCGCCTTCCTAGGACTCGCCATAATGCTGAACAAACTTGATTTAACATATAAGCTGATATGGTTGTTGGATTTAAATCTATTTTGAAAAGTTGGACGATGTAAGGCATAAGTTTCTTTTTAATGGATATTATGGTTATTATAAATGATGTTTTTGGCTAACTCATTATCACATCTAATGTTTATTATTATTTACTCATTAACGCATAAAGTTTATTGACTGTGCATATTCCACAGTTTGGCATTAGTTCGATATAAAATGAGTTAAGTGGAATTACCAAATTTTAAACTAAATATAGATAAATTTAGTACCACGAAAAAATACAAAAATACAATACTACTCTGATTAACACTTTAAAGATCCAAAAGCATTGTCATGGTCATATCTGGCTCATGTCACAACAATGTAAGCATCTATTGTGACTTATTCGTATCTCCACTTAAACTATTATATTTGTCTCTTGATTTTAATTTACAGGCTCCAAAGCAAAAGAGAAAAGACTATTAAGCAGACGCCATAATGCTGAACAAACTTGATTTAACATATAAGCTGATATGGTTGTTGGATTTAAATCTATTTTGAAAAGTTGGACGATGTAAGGCATAAGTTTCTTTTTAATGGATATTATGGTTATTATAAATGATGTTTTTGGCTAACTCATTATCACATCTAATGTTTATTATTATTTACTCATTAACGCATAAAGTTTATTGACTGTGCATATTCCACAGTTTGGCATTAGTTCGATATAAAATGAGTTAAGTGGAATTACCAAATTTTAAACTAAATATAGATAAATTTAGTACCACGAAAAATACAAAAATACAATACTACTCCGATTAACACTTTAAAGATTGAAAAATATAAAAATATTCATATTAAAAATTTTAAGAAAAAAAACTCTATAGTAGACCGCGGGTTGATAATATCTTCATGTTACACTCCAATAGCACTTTATAATATTAATTAATTTAAAATAAATATTACATTGTATTTAGAATTGCAAATTTTAAGAAACTAATTAATTATATAATGACAAAATTATATAAATAAATAAAAAAATCTTGCCCGCGGTGTACCGCGATTAAAATCTAGTATACTGTAAAATATATGTAAATTCATAACTATATGATGTTTAAAAACATCAAAAATTATATTATTACGATTAAAACAAATAAACATGATTAATAATTAAAAGTCAGTCAAAAATAAAATACTAAATAATTTACAAATAAATTTCATAATGAAATGCTTATTACTTTATGCATTTGGTTTATCACTAAAAATTGCGTCAATTAAGTACTATGACAAACGAAAAAACACATCCTTGATTTTATAGATCTTTTGAATAGCCTTTATAATTATGAGAAAATCTCTTCAAATAATTCAAACGACGTTTGGTTTACCTCCAACTCAAATCTATTCCAAATTGCTTGTTTCTATTCTTAACAACATTTTCTTTATGGATATCACTTAGACTACTTTTTTGAGTTATTCTGTTTGTTTTTTCCATAATTACCCGTCGAAGTAACGGACATGTGATCTCCTTCAACCACGTAAATTTCAGAAGTATTAAAAGAGATTTTAAACATTTTATTTTATTTTAGTCCAAAATTATGTATAAACTAACTTAATTTACAAAATTAAATAAGTTTAAGAGTGTGATACAGAGAAAATGGTTACTTAAATATCTATAATATATATATAGGGGAAATCACGTTTTAAACTTTCAAAATGTCACTGGGTAGCATTTTAAATCTTGAGAGAATTTCACTAACACTTTAAACCTTTAAAATAATTCTACTAACA
>NC_025697.1:18280521-18282168 GCF_000633955.1 Camelina sativa
TGGAAATAAAAATTTATGGCTCCCTAAACTCCAAGAAGGTTCTCTCCTATCCATTGGAAATAAGAATTTACCCAATACACCACCCAAACATATAAGAGTATTCAAACTTTTTTGAAATAAAATGTGGTAAACAGTCAATAAATAATAGCTTAATCACCACAATCTATTTGAATCACTAGCTAGTGTTAATTTTTAACCAAATGAACAAAGTTTTTGTGAGAAGAAAATATATTTTCACAAAGCTATTTTAGTTTACTGGTTTATCCTACACATTATATATAGAAGGTGTATTCTAAATTTGTAGATCATATTTTATCCATCCAAAACGGCAATAAAACAACATATTTTTGACTTTATAAGGATCCTCATGTCTTCTTCATCATTTCCTAAAAAAATATCTTCTAAAAAATTGATGAAATCAATTGCTATTGATAGTTTAGGAAAAGTTGATATGTGTTAATAGAATGCATATATAGATGGAAAAGTTTATAAAAATTTAAGAATCCTTTATTTTCTATTTCCTCTTTAACTAATATTAAATGTTTCGATTAATAAAAAGTTAGAATATTCAAAACTTGAAAAACAAGTACTAGGTTTCTTAGTTAAAATTGCTATTTTTATTGTTTTTATTTCAATTTGAAAAGATTATTACATAACTGGATTACAGAAGCAGTTAAGGTTTTTTAAAAAAAAATTTTAACCAATATTAATATAGGGTTTTTTTTGCATTTTTTTGTTTCTCTTTTCTCATTGTTAAAGGTTTTTGTTTTTTTTTTCCTGTTTTTCCGGGTTTCTCACATTTGGTTATACTCTTATTAGGCATGTCAATTAGGGCCAAAGCCCGCGGGCTAGCTCGGCCTGGCCCTGAAAAATACCGGACTCTGACTTAAATATATATATATATCCAGAAAAAATTGGACCTTTCGGAACTCAGCCCATTAAGACTATAGGGTTTTTCGGGTTTAGCCCGACTGGGCTCTTATGTACCTAGAAGAAAAAAAGAGTTACAAATTCGGTTATACTCTTTTGCACCTAGAAGAGTTACAAATTCGTTTACTAGGAGAAGAGTCAAAATAACTCTTCAAGAGTTCAAGTGCTTGAAATGTTTAAAAGAAATGTTTGGAAAAGTAAATATTTTTCTTTTTTCTTTTTGGTTTTTTTGATCCAGAGGAAACTAACGGTTTTCATATTATGGAAAAATATGTGAGGAGAAAATCGAATAAGTGGACTTCAAAATTTTATTATTCATAAGTAGAAGTGAAGAAATTAATCCAACCTCGATCCCAAGAGAAAAGTCCTGCCACATAGGTTCGAGTAGCATTGGTCAGGGGCGGATCTACAACCAAAGGGGTGGGGCACATGCCCCACACTCATTTTTAATAATTATTCAAATAGACTTTGTTATAATGTATCTTTTAGCTCATTTGGAAAGTAGTGTCTTATGTTGTGTCTCAGGACAAGGGTTCAAATCCTCTCATCTACATTACTTGTGCTCCACATAATTTTTGATCCTGGATCCGCCATTGGCATTGGTCATGGGAGTTCGAAATTTAACATTGTTTTCTCTAATCCCAGGAGATTAGTCTTTGGGCCTGGAAAACCTTTACGATCACTCTTATTAAAAAAAAAAAAAAAAAAAAAAAAAAA
>NC_025697.1:18282372-18287370 GCF_000633955.1 Camelina sativa
GACGTAAATTTACACATAGTCTGCTTTCCGTTAAAGCTGATACCCAGTTCAATGGGAATTGATTCTTAAGACATTTTGGAAAGGGTAAATTTCACGCTACAGCCGTTTTCAGTGTTTTTCTTTAAAATTTTTGGCCAAACTAAATGTAACTTACACACTTTAAACCACTTGTATTATTTTAGAGTTAAATACCTTTGATATAATTTTAATCTTGTATAATGGAACGAACTATGTACGAATTAGTTAATATCTGGTTAGCTACAATACAGTAATATTGTTCACTACAGTAAAAAAATAGTTAAAAAACAATTAAAAACAAGGTAAAAAATTATAATAAAAGAATGTTAGAAGGGGTTTAAATGTACAAGAGTTTGCTTTTAACATTTCTTTTTGCGTTTCACTTTTTTTTTTTCTATTTTCAGTTTTATAAAGAATTTTTATTTGTAGTTTGGATTATAATTTGTTTTTCCAGTATTTTAAGACCATTTTCTTATTTTCTCTTTTAATATATCATGGTTTTTACTGTTTTTAACCATGATATAACTGTCTTTTTTTTAGTTTTTTGATTTGTTTTCTAGAATATTTTTGAGTCTTAACATATTTTCTAGTACTTTGGCACGGATGGAGCAAAGTGGAGCAATTTGAATCATTTTAAAGCATTAATTCGAAGGAAATTAACTTGGAGCCGATCAAAACTGATGGTGTAATTGACACCACACTTGGTGCCTGTCGAGACCCTTTAGCCGACACACGAGATGGCCCAAAGTTGAAGTTTTACAAAGTTACCCGAAGTTTTCCGAAATTGCAAGATTATTCCTTGACTTGATTTAAGACACACCCACACATATATATATATATATATATATATATTATTTTTAGATTTTAGAAACCCTGAAGTTTTATATTCTGCAACTTTTTGAGAAAGAGATAAAGAGTTTTTGGGAGAGACGGATCTGATTTCATAGGTAGAGAGAAGCATCCTAAACCCCCAGCTTATTATTCACAAATATGTTTTGTGTTTCATTGAATATGTCTGAATAATTTGCTTGTTAGGTTCAGAATTTTTCACATGGTTTTTATGGATTATTAGATCTGATTATTTTAAAGATTCATTATCTTTTGAGATCTTCATCCTACACGTTATTTTTCATATTAATTCTTGATTGATCACCTAAAATTAATAACCTAGAAAAATAAATTGAGATGAGAATATAATTGATTTTTTTGATTAACCCTTTGATAAGCAAAATTACTTTTTACAAAGAGATTTGATGTAGTAATTTTGTGAACAATCTAAACTTGTTTTCAAAGCTGGTATTTAATTTAAATTTTACAAAGAGATTTGGATTTTTGAGTTTTAATCTTAGATAATATTTACAGTGAGAACTGATTTATTTTACAAAAGAGTTTAAAGTTCGAGATGTGATTATAATTCCTTGAATCCTTTTAATTTATTGATTTAATATTCTTCTAACTTTCTGAGAAATTCCCTAGTAGCAATCCCATAACATTTTTCAAACACCTTATAAAACTCATTCAACACATACACCTTCAAATTTGTATAGTACATATATTATTACAAAGAACTCGTAAAATTCTCGGTGTATTAGACTCGAGATCAAACTAGAATTGCATCAGGACTAAGAGGTTGTCTCTAGTCAATCTCAAGAAAAGGTGTTAACAAGTGATCCACATAATTTCTTCAAAGAATCTCCCAATCTAATGTCTTATATATATAGTATGGTAAACCAGTTCATCCCATCTACTAAACCCTAATTATATAGTCTTGCGAAACAAGAAATCGAGATAACCTCTCTAATATCTATAATATAAAGCATCATCATTCATCATGTGATTTTGAAGCTATAAAACAAAAGCATTAGGTTTCTGCACAAATTAACTAAAATAGTGAGGTCTTTTAAAATATGTAAAAGATTCCTTTTTTTATTTGACTATTTGTGCAACTCAAAGTCGTCTAAAATATTTTTTACATTATCGTATCGTATCACTTTTACGCCAGTGCTTGCTGATGTTATGCAATAACGTTACGTTCCAATTCATGGTGTATGCGTCTCTATGCATATTTAACCCTTCTTTTGGATATTTTTCTCTTTAAAAATAAATTATTTTCACCACTCTACGAATAAAACATTTACAAATCATTTGCTAATATATTTTGAAAAAATAACAATATTTTTATCGTACTATTGATACTTTCTGAGGTATATACATTCCATCCGAAGGAAATAAAATTTCCTAGAAAAATAATACTTCTTTTGTTGAAAACTTTGATGTTACTTGAGCTTTAAGCCTCATATTGCATACATATATATGATGCTTCTTGTAACATAATGCAGTTCTATACGTTCAACTAGACAAAAATAAAATTCAACTAAACAAAAATAAAAACAATGGAGTATTATAACTTGTATATATGCATCTGGTGGTCTAGTGTGAAATGGGATGAAACATAAATTAATTTTTCCTGAGTTAGATTTCTACTATGAACAAAATCACATGCCTGTTACAAAACAGTGACTTTGGCCACTAATTTGTCTTGTCGGTTAATTGTGTTATGTGTTACTGTTAGACATAAAGGAAATATATTGTCTAACAATATGTTCTTGACGATGAAAATCGAACTTAGTACCCTAAATGTAGTTAAAAAATTAGGTGGGCCAAACTTTATCTGACGTGGAATTAATTAGAGGGTGAAAACTGGTTACTGTTGTCGTTGCGAGAGTTTGTGGAAACGGACGGTTGCTTTATTATATGTTTTGATTGATTTAACACGTAAATTTCTAAAGTATTAAAAGAGATTTTAAACATTTTATTTCAGTCAAAAATTATGTATAAACATAAACTAACTTGATTTAGAAAATTAAATAGGGTTTAAGAATGTGATACACATAAAATGGTTATATATATATTAAATTATCCTTTGTTATTTTTCAACGTAATTGCAATTGTCTGCAATCGCAAATGCTTGCGACAACTATTTTTTAAATCCAATAATATCGAGTAGTCTAGAGCAGCACAAAGCGATTTGTATGATTAAAATCAAACATTAGCAACCGTAACCATATGCAAATTCTAAGGCCTTGAATGGCTGTAGATTTTAAAAGTGTTTTTGGTTTTAGATTTTTCAAAAATCTATTTTAAAGCCAATCAAGATTTTGCAAAAATTGGATTTCCTAAAAATTAAAGAATCCAGATTTTGTTGGTTTTTGGTAATTTTCAAAGAAAAACTAAAATCTATGTTTTACTAGTTATTCATTTTTAAGCGTGATTTGAATTCTTTTTTTTATTTTTCTTTTTTTAATAAATTTTTAACATAAAATCTAACAACCATACACTAAAATCTAAAACTTAGAAACTAGAATTCAAAAACTACTTAAAAACTTGTAAAACATTCATGGCCTAAGTTTATGAGTGCTAACGGGAGAACTAATCGACACGTAACTTGTTTGTGGTTAGACATGTTTTCACCATCAAACGCACTTCGATGCTGATTCACTCAGATCACTTAAAACAATGAACGATATTTGGTAAAATGGGTAAAATAAAAATAAAAATGAGAAGTAGTGGAAACTTTTTTCAAGCATTTAAAGGTTTTTAAATCATGTGAGGTTTGATTTTTATAAATTGTATTTTTTTTTATAGATTAGTGGTACAAAACTAATCAAAAATTTAAAATAATTTCAAAATCGTCTGCTATTTCTCGAGTATGGAAAGTAAGGATGCTCATCATAAGTATGACGTAGGTAAAAAATAATAGAAAATTTGAAATGCTGGTGTTGCTTTATAATCCCCGTGTACCAAAAAATATTGGAAGATTTAAAATTTTATCGGGAATTAGAGTAAATTTGGTCTAATTCTGGTTGGTTTACTAAGCTAGTCGCGTTATTAATTCAACCATATGATGGTTTAATTAGTTTCAGTTTAGATAAACTTGGTTTAGTTTAATTAAACCAAAAAGTCTTATTTTCTTTATAAGGTTACCAGGTTTGCGCCTCCTTCTCTTTTGTTATTGTCGGGTTGACTATAAGTCGGATCTTGTTAATTCAATGATGATAAAAAAAATTAATATGTATCCTTGATAAACACTATTTTGAAAGTGTGAGAACTTATGATCTGAACAAGAAACAAAGATTTCTTAAAAATCTTATTTTGATTAATAGAAAATCTGTTTACAAGTTTGTTCTAAACAATTTTCTATTCTCTCGAAACTCTCTTAAAGAAACCTTTAAGCTCTCTCTGTAAGTTTTTAGCTCTTTTCTTTCTTCAAAGACTAAAACTTAGTAGCTAGAAAAACTCTCTCTTGTTTGTGCTAACTCAACCTAGCCTTAGCATCCCTATTTATAGATCTAGGTATCGACTATTCAATTAGCAAACTACCTAATCTAATTCTAATAGGAATTGGACAATTTCCTTTTTCTTTTATGGATTAGGAAATTATCCTTTTTCTTCATGTTTACATTCCTATTGTAAACATGAAAATCTCTTATGTTCTAGATGCTTCTAGCACATTCTAATCCTTCATGAAGCCTCCTGCTTCTAGATATTTTCTTGTCACGCACCGACATAAATAACTTGAAACTCCGTTCTTGTATTAGTGTCATATCCTTCTGAAGTAGTTCATCCACTTGTTCAAATGTTGCATCTTCAATCTCCCCCTTTTTGACTTTGTGCTTCACAAGCATCTACACTTTAAATCTTTTACATGCATCCAAATTTATCATAATGAAACCTTGAATAAACTGAGAATCCTTAAAACATGATCGTCATAAATTCTGCAGAACAGCAACAAGTGAACTCGAACCAACAACAAGCGAACTCAAACAATTTCCAAAGAAAGTCTTTTAACAAGAAAGTTCAAAATGCTGCTCACCCAGAATGGTAACTCCCCCAGAATACCAGAATCCCCCACTTATCAGAACCAGACTCCATCTTGTAGCTCCCCCAGAATATCAGAATCCACCACTCTCCCCCCCCCCC